>NC_048303.1:72574806-72778447 GCF_013100865.1 Trachemys scripta elegans
TACCACGAAGTCAGGGTCAGGCACCAAGTTGCAGGCAGCAGGCAAATAGAGTTGGGATTGAGATGGGTCAGGCACCAGCTTATAGACAGCAAGCAAATAGAAAAGTGATAGATAAACCAGTCTAGGGTCGACAACAAGGCAAGATCTGGAGTAAAAGCAAGCAAGTAGACAGCATTGTTGCTCAGACAGCTCCCGATGATGGCTTCCTGGTTTATATAATAGCATAAGACAATCACTGGGCTGTGAAGGGCTGCCACTCAGGCCCTGCTGGGTAGTACTTCCTGTAGAGCCTAGCTTCACAGGGTCCTGCAGCAAAAAAACTAGCCTATGCTTCCAGTGGTGAAGTGTCAGCAGCCCAAAACCCCCTGTAGTCCCAGGTTTGAGCTCTGCAGGGTCTTATGCGGGCATGGAGACCTGGCTGTGGAACTTTAGCTAGCCTCATCCCCCTCACCCTTACACACCAGTGTGGTGATTTGCCCAGACCATTGTTAGAGTGGAGGGAAGAGTGATCAGAGCACAAGTTCAGAAGGTACAAGATTCAGGGGCCAAAAGCAACCAAACCAGTCACTGGCCAGCTGTAATACCTTGAATTAACAGTTATGCCTTTCTGCAAGTTGGGTCACTGAAGCAGAGGCCAGATGAGGGTAGCTGCAAGGAATAGCAGGAGTCAGGTTGGTCCCTCACACATCCCAGTTAGCTGACTCAGAAGTATATTTTGTCATTCAAGGCTATCCCACTGGATCAGCAGTGCTGGGTATGGGGTCCCTCAGCAGTAACAGGATTCATGATGCAGAATAGTAGGCAGAGGAGGGAAAGGGCAGCAGCAAGATGGACATGCAGGGAACAGCATCAGTGGGAATGCAATATGGGCCTGGGCTAGCGCCACAAGCAAGTTGGAGCTGAGAGCAACAGGTAAAGGAGAGCACCACCAAGGGTAATAGGTAGAGTGAAAGGGGACCCTACTTCTTATCAGGAGAATAAGCCCTTCACATTGTGCAATGATTGGGAACTAAGATTAGGTGACAGACCTAATGGCTATGCTCTGCATGAATAGTCCCTCCCTGCTTGGCACTGGTATCATCCACTAGATGCTTTATGATGTTCACATGGAGTGCAGCAGCTCCACAGGTTCCCGCCCCAGTAACATCACAGCAGGAACAATATATGGGCGTCTGTGACAGGTCATGGCCCTTGCTTCTGTTTTCTCTTATAAATGACTCTGACACCGCTTGTCTGTAACCACTACTGTGTATTTTATTTGTGTTTTTATCATCCACTATCCTTTCAGACCCATACAGCAATTCTTGTTACAGTGTTGTACGATCATAAGAGATTGCTCTATGCACAGATTGCCCTTTACCTGGCCCTACCTGTCTTCCACCCTCTCCATCTTTCTTTTCCTTCCCTTGCATGGCTCCTTTTCTACTCTTGTAGTTAACAGGCTAATTAGTTCCTTAGCTCTCTCCAGCCCAGGCTGATCTAGTAATTAGCTATTCCTTCCCTCAATCAGACCCTGGGGTAGGGGTTGGGGTAACTAATTGGATTTACAGTGAACAGGGGCTTGTTCAACTGCTGGTTTTGAGCATTCTGTCAGGGGTCCAAGCAGGTGCTTGACTGAGGTTTCTGCAAAAGGGAACACAAGAAACAGGATTTTTGTTCATTTTATACATAGACGAGTTACACTAAAAAATACAGGCGTACTTGTGGCACCTTAGAGACTAACAAATTTATTAGAGCATAAGCTTTCGTGGGCTACAACCCATATGCATCCGAAGAAGTGGGTTGTAGCCCATGAAAGCTTATGCTCTAATAAATTTGTTAGTCTCTAAGGTGCCACAAGTACTCCTGTTCTTTTTGAGGATACAGACTAACACGACTGCTATCCTGATTCCTACTAAAAAATACCTGAGTCTGTTACCAATTTCTGCTCCAAATGGGAAACGACTTGTAAGGTCCCCCAAAAATCTGATCCTGCTTGGCAAAGGGGTAACAATCAGTGACCTCTTCTCTGCTCTTTCACAAGGCTGTGGAAGAGGATGGGGATAGGAACAAGTGAAAAAAAACTCAGATGTCCTAAAATTACGAAGTCCTTAGACCACTGCTTAGCAGCCTCTTTCATATCTGTGAACATGCTTTGCAAAGAGTACTCCTGATAACTCACTTTAGTTGATTGACTATGGCCAGCTCTGATGCTCATCACTGGTACTTCTGGTGGAGTAGCTTCTCTGCCTACTCTACTACTGCACCCTAAGCGATTAGAACCATAACACACAACCATCTCAGACTTGTAATTGCTCCCCAGAAGGGCCTGCTCTATTAGCTTAACCACTATGGTCAGTTCAGTCCAAGGAAATAATTTTCTAAGGATTTGTCTATACTACAGTAGCGACAGCAGCACAGCTACAGTGCTGCAGCTGTGCTGCCATAGTTCAGACACTTCCTACGTTGACAGAAGGGATTTTCCCACTGATGTAGTTAATCCACTTTTCTGAGAGGTGGTAGCCAGGTTCATGGAAGAATTCTTCCTTTGGCCTAGCTGCGTCTACAGTGGGGCTTTGGTCAGCATAACTATCTCACACAGGGCAAAAAAATTTTCACAGCCCCAAGCGATGTAGTTTTTACCGATCTAATTTTTAGGTATAGGGCTGGTCTACACTAGGAATTTACTTTGGTATAGCTGAGTCTCTCAGGGGTGAGAAAAATCCACACCCCTGAGAGATGTAGTTATACCAACCTAACCCCTGGTGTAGACAGCACTAGGTCGATGGAAGAATTCCGTCTTCGCCGACAGGAGATGATGTCCCATTGGCAAAAGTAGTGTCTACACCGAAGCGCTACAGCACACTGTAGCATGTTAAGTGCAGATATTCGGCTAGAGCAGGCCTGAGACCAGAATTACAAGGAAAGAGGAGAAATACATTTGGCTATTTTCAACTTGTAAGTTTAAACTCTTACTGTAATATGAAAGAACTACAATGTTTCTCAGTAAGTTATTTAAGCAATGAATAAAACAAAAAAGCACCTGCTCAGGGTCAGTGCTATAGAAACCTGCAACGAGCCCAGACATTGAAATAAGTAATTTTATTACTTCTGCCTTACATTCATGTGCACAAAAATAGCAGGGACAACAGCAGCAATGCCAATAAAAGTAGCATTTACAGGAGAAACTAGAATGTACTGGAAGGGTTTGACTCAGCGTGTTTGTTAATTTCATGATATAATTTCATTTAACTATAGTATTGTTCTGGTGTCTTTTTAAAATACATTTTCTTGTTAAATATTAAATCACTAAATAAAATGAGAGAAAATACCCAAAAGACACCAGAACAATACTACTATAGTTAAATGATATATAAATAACTGTTTATGCTATTTGCCTTCCTTCTAGAGATAGCTGGTAACTTATTCAAGGGTAATATGAGTCATTTCTCTTCCATACAGATTAGCCTCACAAAAAGATTAAATAGTTATGTATTCTCTTTAGGCACAGTAATCTTTGGGCTCATTTACAGAGTCATGAGTGTGCTCATGATAGTTCAAGCACTTCCAAACATACATACGCCACACATTATTTTGGATTCCTAAACATTCTATTAACCACCTGTAGATTGGAGCTGAATAATCTGAAAAGGGAAAGAAGAACAAAGGCTGAACTGGAATCATGCATTATTTGCATGCCAGGAAAAGGACACATTCTTGTGTTTTGATAAAAGCATGTAGGTATAGGGAATATAGCAAAACATTTGAAGCAAGCAGAAAGAAAAGAGAGTTTTCAAAAGTAACATTTTTAACCAGTAAATTTAGTCAAGCATGGATTAAGATTAAATGGAAAAGAGACCCACTCAAATTTCAGGGCCAAGATTTCCTTCCAGATTGTTCCTTAATCATCCTACAACCGGAGTCTTCCTTATTGTCCCCATTTATGAACTCCATTTCCCCTTTTTTAGCCCACTTGTCTCTTCCCGCAACCTCTTGCCTGCTCGGGCTCTCGTCTTGATTTCTCACTGATGTACTAATGTGTTATGTCATCTTAGACTATCAAACTTGATTACAAACATTTGTGTTGTAAAAAACAAAAGAAATAGTATTTGTCAATTCACCTCATACAAGTATTGTAGTGCAAGCTCTTTATCATTAAAGTTGAACTTACAAAGGTAGAATTATGTACAAAAAAAAATGCATTCAAAAATAAAACAATGTGAAACTTTAGAGCCTACCAGTCCACTCAGTCCTACCTCTTGTTCAGCCAGTCACTCAGACAAACAAGTTTGTTTACATTTGCAGGAGATAATGCTATCCGCTTCTTGTTTACAATGTCACCCAAAGGTGAGAACAGGCATTTGCATGGCACTGTTGTAGCCAGTGTTGCAAGATATTTATTTGCCAGATGCGCTAAAGATTCATATGTCCCTTCTAGAGCTGTCAAGCGTTTAAAAAAATTAATCACAATTAATTGTGCGATTAAAAAAATTAATCATGATTAATTGTGAAATTAACCATGCTGTTAAACAATAATAGAATACTATATATTTAAGGATTTGGGGATGTTTTCTACATTTTCAAATATATTGCTTTCAATTACAACACAGAATACAAAGTGTACAGTGCTCACTTTATATTTATTTTTATTACAAATATTTGCACTGTAAAGTTGACTTTACAAATGCAGAATTATGTACAAAAAAATGCATTAAAAATAAAACAATGTAAAACTTTAGAGCCTACAAGTCCACCCAGTCCTACTTCTTGTTCGGTCAATCACTCAGACAAACTAGTTTGTTTACATTTGCAGGAGATAACACTTCTTGTTTACAAAGTCACCTGAAAGTGAGAACAAGCATTCTCATGGCAAGATATTTACATGCCAGATGTGCTAAAGATTCATATGCCCCTTCATTCTTCGGCCAACTATTCCAGAGGACACGTGTCAATGCTGATGATGGGTTCTGCTCGATAACGATCCAAAGCAGTGCAGACCGACACATGTTCACTTTCATCATCTGAGTCAGATCACCAGCAGAAGGTTGATTTTCTTTTTTGATGGTTTGGCTTCTGTAGTTTCCGCACCAGGGTGTTGCTCTTTTAAGACTTCTGAAAGCATGCTCCACACCTCGTCCCTCTCAGATTTTGGAAGGCACTTCAGATTCTTAAACCTTGGGTTGAGTGCTGTAGCTATCTTTAGAAATCTCACATTGGTACCTTCTTTGCTTTTTGTCAAATCTGCAGTGAAAGTATTCTTAAAATGAATAACATGTTCTGGGTCATCATCTGAGACTGCTATATTATGAAATATATGGCAGAATGAGGGTAAAACAGAGCAGGAAACATACAATTCTCCCCCAAGGAGTTCAATCACACATTTAATTAACACATTATTTTTTTAATGAGCAACATCAGCATGGAAGCTGTCCTCTGGAATGGTAGCTAAAGCATGAAGGGGCATACGAATGTTTAGCATACCTGGCATGTAAATATCTTACAATGCCAGCTACAAAAGTGCCATGCAAAAGCCTGTTCTCACTTTCAGGTAACATTGTAAATAAGAAGCCAGCAGCATTATCTCCCATAAATGTAAACAAACTTATTTGTCTTAGCCATTGGCTGAACAAGAAGTCAGACTGAGACGACTTGTAGGCTCTAAAGTTTGACATTATTTTGTTTTTGAGTGCAGTTATGTAACAAAAAAAATTAACATTTGTAAGTTGCACTTTCACGATAAAGAGATTGCATTATATTTCTTGTCTGACATGAACTGAAAAATACTGTATCTTTTATCATTTTACAGTGCAAATATGCATAATAAAAATAATATAAAGTGAGCACTGTACACTTTGTATTCTGTGTTGTATTTTAAATCAATATATTTGAAAATGTAGAAAAACAACCAAAATAGTTAATAGATTTCATTTGGTATTCTATTGTTCAACAGTGTGATTAAAACTGTGATTAATTTTTTAATCGTGATTAATTTTTTTGAGTTAATCGCGTGAGTTAACTTCGATTAATCGACACCCCTAATAATTTCTGAAGGTTAATATAAACATCCAAAATTCAGATACTATTCTGGGGCTCATCTGAGTTTCTGGAGCATATACACACATACATCTGTAGTAGAGACAGGAATAAAACCTAGATCTCCCAAATACCAGGCTCCGTCTCTAAGTACAAGGCCAGCCTTTCTTTCCTACAGACACATACATACACATACGCCATTCAGAAACCTGATACTTTCTACTTTCTCTTCATGAATTATAATCATCCAGATGTTCAAATTCATCTATCCAGAAACTTCCTCTTTAGAGAGGGTAACTGCTCAACTGATTACTTAGCAAGGTGAGGTTTTTTGTTCATTTGTTTTTTCTCTCTCTCCTGTTTAATTTATTCATTGACCTAAATACAAATGGTCTCCAGAGCTTGTGTTTGTGATAAACAGTGTTTCTCCAAAGAAAACAGTGGACACTCCTGAGAACCCAGCCTGGAGTGGCCCTAGCCGTTTTGCTAGCAAATGCAAAAAACATGCCCGCCCCATGACTAAGCAAAAAAAGAAAACCTGGAGTGGAAGGAGGGAAAAAAGCCAAGTGGCACAGCAGTTTCTGTATCCTAGAAGTTGGTGCCCAAGTGACTAACTGCTCCCCCACCCCTTAAATCAGCCCTGAGCTCAGTTCTCTTATGATTACATTTCCTTTGCTTCCTTTTCATTAAAATGTATACCACATCGCTCTTCTATGTGCTATAATACAGTGTATTAAGAATATTCTTTGCAGATAAAAAGTATTATTTTCTAATCAAAGCAAGTTGAGGAATGATGTTGTGAAGGGTTCGCCGGGGTGCAACCTGGAACTGGGATACTGCTGAGACCCATCTTACCAACCTGGGATTCCTCTCACACTGTGATGCTGTGACAAGCTACAAACCTCTCCAGGTCCTGCACTTACACAGCCATCCATAGGCTGTACATCCATGTAGCATCCATGAACCAACAATAGAGAGGCTCCAGCCAATTCCCCCAGATCCCCAACCTAGGACCTAAGGGCTGTACCACCTTGCCCTGATCAAAAGCCTGACCAGTGTAAGTACCCAGTCCACCTCCCCCTCAATGTGGAGAGGAGATGCACCAGCTCTTATTCCTGAGCAGATTTTCCAAGCACTACAAGCCAAAATGCATTGTTTTAGTAAAATAAAAAGCAGATTTATTAACTATAGACAGATAGATTTGAAGTGATTATAAGCAATAAGTGTACAGCTCAAAGTTGGTTACTTATGAAATAAAACAAATTCGCAGTCTTAGTTCTATAAACTAAACAGTATTTCAATCAAGCAGTGTCTTACTCTGATAGATGGTAGAGTCTCGTAATACACAGGCTGGGATTCTCCTTCCCAGCCTGGGACCACCTCCCAACAAGTTCATTCTTTGTTCTCTAGATGTGTTTCCAGATGCTGAGTTGTGGGGGGGAGTGAGGCCAAATGATGATGTTACTTCCCCCTTTTATAGCTTCTTCCAGCTTGCTGGAAACATGTATGTTTGTGATGTGGCTCAAGCAGTATCCATTGTCTATGTGCTCCCTCTGAGAAGTCTTCAATGGATACAAATCCTGTGATAGTCCTTGGTAGTGTGGATTCCCCTTAATGGGCCATCCACGCTGTCTGGCATCTCTGTTGTTGTACCTGAAAGGCTGGTTGTGGGTGTTTCAATTTCACAACATATTTCAGTAACACACAAATAGCAAAACTTCATAACTTCACATATAATTATAGCACCTACAATCCAACAGGATATAGATGTTCAACAGACCAAGACTTTTGAAATGATATGCCACAAGGCATACTTTGTACAAAACATATTATTTATGACAGTGGTAAATATGGGGGTGCCAGGGTGTTGCTTTGGGGTACAGAGTGTCACAGACGTAAAGCCAATAATCCTATACCTTGAGTTTTACTCATCATAGTATACTTACTGTATACACACGCACAGCTAGCAGTGCACCGCAGGGATCATGGATTCTTCTACTGCACCTCATCTGCTTTTTTAAATAGGACACAAGGATATTCCTCCCTCCCTGGCCATAGGAAAGCCAAGGAGAGAGCATTGTGTCAGGCAGAGTCACACTTTATGTTAAGGTTCCATTAATACAGATCTTATACAGGGTCAATAAATGATTGATAGATTTTTTAATAAATGATTAATTGATTGTTTATAGAGTCAAAGAGGTCAATAGACCACTTATGACTATGGCTTATACACATCAATAACATCATCTAGTGATGTGCTTGTAACCATTTATAGCACCTATTACTCATCTGCAACACACTCAAAATGTGCATAAATCGTTTATTAACCTTTTATAAAACATTTATAAAGGGATCCTTAATATAAACTGACTGAAGATTTAAACATGTAGAATTAATGTCCTTAGTATTAAAACTCTTTAATCTCAGCTTGATCATTTAACATTTTTTATTGAAATGTGACAAACCCAAGCTGCCATTTATTCCCATAACATGAATGTGAACAAAAGAGAATTTTGGACAAATAATATTATTTCTAGATCAGTTTCCACATAATCCAGCTGATTTTTTGTGCATATGTCAGGGTTCCCATTAGTCCTTCTGGTCAGGTGCCAACTAGGTTAATTGAACTGATTAACCCCTTACAGGTAAAATGATTCTGTACCTCTGTCTGTACCGCTGGCCAGGAGGGATTTTATGTTACTGCATACATAAAGGTTGTTACCGTTCCCTTTATATTTATGACAGCATACATGCCCATGATCTTTTCACACTGAACTGGAAAGTAAAACATTGTTCTGACGAATACCTACAATGGGTAATTGGCTAAGGATATATATTGTAAACTTACAATTTAAATAAGCTCTTTGAGACAGGAACCATGATGTTGTTCTATGTTTGTACAGTATGTAGTACATTGGCATTCTGGTTCATGATGGGGACTCCTAGGCACTATCACAATACAAAAAAATAATAAACAGATAAGTAGTTAGTTCTGCCTTTTACTATTGAAACTGTATTCTATGGAAAATATAGCACTATAAAAATAGACAAATAAAATAGCTTTGGTTCTCTGCTCTAAAGATCTTTATATCATTATTTCATGCCAGTATCTGCTAGGTTATATCATTTTGAATACTGATTACTAGTACCTGATTTATCTGACCCACAGAAGAGTGAAGTCACACATGCACAATATAATGATCCTACATGGAGCTAGGCAGGGTCATTGAATATTCTTTGCAGTAAAGCTTGAGTAATTGATCATTGCATAATTTGTGTTTGTCCTTTACTGAAATATGCAATCAAGAGGCCCGATCCTGCAAGTTACTGAAATCAGGCTGTCTTGTGAGATTTCCAGTGCTTCCTGATCCAAGAGGAGCCAAAAGTTCAGTGAACGCAACCTATCTGAGGGGGTTTGTCTGGATTAGGGAAAAAGGTTATGGTTATGTCAATTAATTTACTGTTATGTCATGTAACTAACACATCCTACCTAACCCTGACCTTTTCCCTGGTGTAGATGCAGGTTAACACCTTTTATCTTGATTTAGTTGGTCAAGATTAATTCTAAACTTCCCCTAGAAGATGACCTCGATTAACTAAATTGAGATGAAAAGTCTGTGTTTGTGTCTACACTAGGGAAAATGTCAGGGTAATTTTCATATGCTAGCTAACCCTAATATCTATTCCTAATCTAGACAAAACCATGGAGTTTCAGTTCTTTTTTTCAGTGCTGACCAAATCTCCTCCTTGCCTCAATACCTCTAGCTAAAAAATGGGGATAATGATACTTACTCTCCTTTGCAAAGCATTATAAGAAGCAGGGATGACAATATTTGCATAAGAGCCAAGTATAATCATTTTATTATAGAAATATTCAAACTGCGGTTCCCTGAGCAGTAGCTGGTGGTCCACAGAGAGCTGGCTATTCATCTGCTGCTGACTCTCTTTGTTTCCAGCTGCTACATCACATTAAAAGACAGCTAAAATAATTCAGTAAATACATTCCAAACATTATTTTTCCATATGAACAATCACTGTTGTTCCCAAAAATTTTATGCTATATAGAATGGGATGGGGAGATGCCCATGAGACAATCTCTCTATTAAATTGAAGTCCATGCTTGGATAAAATGTAAGAATGTTTGTATTAAAATAAACAATCTGATTAAAATAGCCAACAAAACGTTTTAATGAAGTTTGCCAACGTGTACATAAAATAAGGACAAATCATACCAATACTAAATAAAAACAATCAACTAAATGCAGGACAAAATTAATGGGCCCTATATTATGTCCTGGACTCACCAAATTTGGGCTTTGGTGGACCACCAAAGGGAATGCATTCAAAGATGGAGCCCTTCAAATAACAAAGCCCTGCAATCAGCTTTGGATAATGTGACTTGAGGAACTGACAGCAAGGACATGCCAGCTGGCCTTTACTGTTGCCACATAAAATAAGGAGAGAAGAGGGGTTTGTATACCATGGAGAGCTTTCAACATAGCATCAGAGAGAAAGAAATGTGTATGTAGTGTATGGGGAGGTGGGTGAATGTTGGGGTTTTTTTGCTTTTTTTCAGTTACACTGACATAGGCCACAATTGCTCTGGGACCAAATCAGGACACAATAGCGGGTCATGCTCTGAAAATAAGGACTTTTTTTCATATTCTTCCCACCCCCAGTTAGATTATAGTGGAGCAGTAGCTCTGATGTAGTTAAGATTGAGACTAGTTTACTCTAATGCTTTTACATGTGTTCTAATAACTTGGGGTTTTATGATCACTCTGTGCAAAAACAGGAAATAATGCACAATGACATCAATTGTCATAAACAATCCAGTTATAACATTCTTGGTAGCCCCAAGTGAGACACTCAAAAAATCAAATTAACACAACTGCCAGGATATGCTGAAGACCATTAAACAGAACAAACTGTAATTTGAGTAGTTGGAAGTATAAAATTATGAACAAGGAATCTATTAATTCAATAGTAAAAGTTAAAGATCAGTTGAGTGAGTATGAGGATGCAAGAGACAAAGAAGATATAATATTTCATTTGATAGAAGCCTGGAAGGCCAGATTCTGATTAGCATGCACCCATGTAAATCAAGTGTAATTCCACTGACATCAATTGTGTTACACTGGTGTAAAGCAAGTGTCAGTGTAATGAGAATCAGTCTCATAAAGTATAAGTATGTTTTTTTCAGGACTGTGTGTATCAATTGACTGAATACGTTCAAATATTCTACACACTAATCTCCTTTGGAAAAATTAAACTGTGGTTTTACAGGTAGTCTCTTAGTCTACGTCTACGCCACATGTACATGAAGCTACATGCTGCAGTTATAAGTGTCCACACTGCAGAGTGTAGCTACACAGCTCAGTGAAACTCTCTGGCAGTGGGAGAGATGGCAGGGAAAAGCTTCAGCAGCTCACCACTGCAGGACACTTTCCCTGCTGCCTCTTGGCTGCCAGAGTCTTCCCTTGTGGCAGGAGAAGGCTCTGGCAGATGGAAGCTGGTAGAGCCTTTCCCCACTGCTGGAGCAGGGAAGGGCTCCAGCAGCAGGGAGCTGGTAGCACCTTTCCATGCAGCTGCTTCCCCATGGACAGAGCTTTCCCTTGCTCTTTCCCTGTAGGGGTGTCTGTATTCTACTTGCCTATGCCACATCTCACCTGCTACATTGCTATGTATACCCTTGCTAGGGGGGGCTACACAGGTACGTACACTGCACACCACTAAAAGTGATATGTGGTGTAGATGTAGTCTTAAAGGAATTGGTACAGGAAGTTAAAATTTAAATAGTGTTTAAAAGTTAAAACTAAAAATATCCCTCATTTCTTTTCCAAGTCAACACAGAGATTAGTGAAATTAAATTGTGGATAATAAATGAGTAGCATGTTGGTGATATTGCCCTGCTAGAGGAAGCTTTAGCAGGGATGCGCTGAATCAGCATGTCTCATTGCTGCCCTAGGCCAGTATTCTCTCTAGCCAGCAACACCTATTTTGAGCAGCTGTACTGACTGGCTGAAGGAAGAATGAGGATGGCTGAAACTGTTGCAACCCTCCCCCAGGTAGGCTTTCCACCAATGGATGCTCTGTGGCAAGCTCTGTGCTAATTTCTGCTGACCCTGAATGAATTGGAGCCATTAAATTTTAGAAAGGCTAGAGCAGGGGTAGGCAACCTATGGCACATGTGCCAAAGGCGGCACGCAAGCTGATTTTCAGTGGCATTCACACTGCCCGGGTCCTGGCCACCGGTCCAGGGAGCTCTGCATTTTAATTTAATTTTAAATGAAGCTTCGTAAACATTTTAAAAACCTTATTTACTTTACATATAACAATGGTTTAGTTATATATTATAGACTTATAGAAAGAGACCTTCTAAAAATATTAAAATGTATTACTGGCACACGAAACCTTAAATCAGAGTGAATAAATGAAGACTCGGCACACCACTTCTGAAAGGTTGCTGACCACTGGGCTAGAGAGAGAAAAATGGATGAAGGGGAAAACTGCTGATCATATAAAATATTGGAGAGCTTTTGCAAATTATATTGTGTCTTACCCTAATGAAACAGCTGCAACATTTTTCTCCTCTATATCCTTAGGCAATAGGTAACTTGACAAGAAACTAGTATAATTTTCAAAATGTACCACTGTTAATATGAGTGCATTTTATTCGGAGATGCACCTAACTAGTAGGGAATTTCAGAAGAATCTATTTTCCATATTATCTTTCATAAAGCATTTCCCATTCTGTATATAATGGAGTTTCTGCAAAACTGGAATTTTTTTTGCAGAAAAACATCAATTTTGCAAACAAAAATTGATTTTCTGTCAGGCAAATTGAGGGAAAATATTTAGTTTTAAGTAAGTTTGACCCAAATCAAAATATTTTGGTTTGTTGAACTGACCTAAAACATTTCATTATGAGACAGTTCAACATTAAACTGCATTTTCCTATGATAGCATATCACCTCCGATGTCCCCATTCTCTCTTTTGGACCTGGCTTACTGGCCAGATTACATCCCCATGCTGCCATGCAGTGTCCCCTCTCACTGAGTAATGTGGTACATCATGGAAATCACAAGGCTGTGGGTGAATCCTTGGTAAAGTCCTGGGCAAACACAAAACAACATAAAATAAAATGAAAAATAATGCATAAAATTAAATAAAATGAAAAACTCACCCTGCAGCTGCCGCAGCTGCCGCTCCAGAGGCTCCTGTCCCAGCTCCCTGCTCCAAGTGTTGAATCCTGAAGCACAGGGTTGCAGCACCGCTCAGGTGCTATCATGATGACAGAGGAGGGCCAAATTTGAGTGAGTGATGCTCAGACCTATGCCACTCACTCAAATTTGAGCCAGTTGCCCCCCATCATGATGAATCCAGGCCAACCCAAATGGTACTGCTAGTGCCAGGTCACTTTGCCCAGAATGCAGAACTGGGTCCAGTCCCAAAGAATAGGAGATGCCACTGCAGGGTGAGTGTGGGGTGAACTCCGTCTGCAACCCCATCCCCCATTCCCTGGGGGCAGGATTTGGACCCCTCTTGGGGGAAGTACCCAAACCCCTCCCCCAGGATCACCTACTCCCCCAGGGAAAGAGGCGATGCCCCTGAATAAATAAAATAGATAAAACATAACACATTCTTTAAAAAATCAAATGAAAAATTATAAAAAAATAAAAAGAATTTCACAGGGCTCTGCTCATGGGAAATATAGTCCAGCCATGGAGCCTGGATCATAGGGGAGACTGGGGGCATTGGGCAACCTGAACTGCAGCTGCCATGAGGCAATGTGCCACAACAGGGAAGTGCAGTTTAGCATTGAACTGACTCCAAACAAAATGTTGACATTTCTGAATTGACATTTTGGAGCATTTTGTAGTATGACAATTTTTGATATTTCAACTTTTCATCCTGACTCAGGACAAAAAACAGATGTTGAAATATCAGAATTTCCTAGGGATGGAAATTCTAATTTTCTCTTAGTTAATAAGACCAACTATAAAAGTGTCATTTTATTGGATAAGGATAGCACAATGATTTTTGCATGACAGTTGAAGTGAGATGAATGGTCTGTCCACTTGAACATATCTGAAGGGAGCAGAAAGAGGCTGCAATGAAGAAATTATTCTCCAAGGCTATCTGCAGCGAACTGACGTAGGGCAGTGGAGACCTTGTGTTAATGACAGATAAGGGGAAGAGAAATAAAAACGTAAGGAACTCTCTGGACACATGATATCTTGGATAATCCCTTTGTTCCTTTCTGTTGTACATTATAGTTAATTGTAGGCTCAGTTACAGTGTTTGAAAAATCATTAGAGAGAAGGAAAACCTCACACACTGTACATGCCTTACCAGAGGGATCGCTTCAGAGCACTTACATGTAGTTGCCAAGACTGCAATTGATTGCCCAGTAGAGTCTCTTTCCATTAAATCTGTTGCTGTATCCTGTCTGAAAGCATGGAACTTGTATCAGAGCTTTATAAAATAAAGATAATCTCCCTTGACAATCCCTGAGTCCGAAGCTTTGTTTCTTCTCCATTATTGCCTTAAAAAGGAATCTGCACTAGTTTATTAGTTATGGGCCATTTAAATGCAAGAGATTCAGGTGCTATTGACACCTTCTTTCAAAATATAATGGGAAGAATAATAGGGATTCTTTATTACCAATGAGATTGAAACAAACATTTAATATAAATTCCCTGTAAGAAACCATGACGTTGCAAGCCTCTCCCAGTAGGCAAAGGATGACTATCTACAACAAGTGTTTCTACAGTATTGCATGCCAGAAAAGGCTAAGAACATAGGCAAAACACTTACAGAATATGTCAGAGTAGTAGTTTGTGTCATTTAGGTAAAAGAAAAAATGCTGCCAACAGAAGAATGAAGGAATCTCATACATTATATACACCACTTACCCTTTTGGCCTATTAATGGCAAACAACTTAACACCATAGTAGTGTTCCTGCAAAGATGAAGTTAATTGCCAGCCCTCTGGTATTTTCCTCTTTTATACAGTGTAACCTTTGGGGATAGGGAGCATAATTTCCAAAACCCTATCCAAAAGATATTACTAAAGAACCCTTTAGAAATTTAGTTGAGATGCCTTTATAAAAAAATCTACTAGAGTGTAACAGGAAATTATAACTTTTCTATGGGTATTTTGTAACCTGCAGAAGGAAGATGATTCTATATTAAATTCTATAAGGTTTGAGAGGGATTTCCATAGACCCCTATAGGTTTAATCACTAAACAAAAGGTTGTGGGAAATACCACAAAAAGAGCCTCTTTTACAGCATTTTCAATACTTGCACTTATGACTCATAGTTGGAGATGTACAGGTGTGTGGATAAAAAGGATTAAGTGCCTGATCCTTCTCCCATTTATTTCAGTAGGAACTGTGAACTTTCAGCACCTCCGAAAAATATCAAACCACTTTTAATTAAATGTAGATTTAGATGATTCTCTTTAAGCACTCTAGTTTGAAAATTTAGGCATAAGGTAATAAAGCTGTTTCAAACTTCAGGAAAAGTTAAGGTTGACTTCAAATTTTGAACAAAGTTTGGGTCAGTTCATCATTAATCAAATTGCTTTATTCACCATTACTCTCAGACACTCAACTCACACTTTCGGGGATTACAGGCAATTTGAATTGCCCATTTGTCTGAGAGTATTTTGGTATTACTTTAAAAATAGTATGCAAATGTATCTGTAACAACACTACCACTACCTACCAAAATGGATTTTCAAATTCTTGTGTGCACCATAATGTCCTTCACCTCACCCACTTTGTCTCTCTTATATCCTGGGACCAATATGGCTACAACAACATCACAACCAAAATGTCATGTAGGCAGATGAGAAACTGACTAGAATAGACCATTTCCAACTTTTATCACCGATCTTTTATAAGTAATTCCAGCTCTAAACAACCCATAAGGTATCTGAATTCACATATCTTAATGCTGCTGCAAATGCAACTTTCTGCATACATTCTGTGTTCGTTTCTACTTGCTGCCACCCACTCTTTAGATTTTAAGGGCCAGTATCTCTGATCAGTTAAAACGGCTTTGTGCAAAACAGCCTTAAACACTGTGTAACTGGCTAAGGGGGCATTCCTCCAGCATATAAGAATCTTACAGTAACCAGGGTCACCAAAAGGAAGGCGGAGAGGGGCAAAAGCTGCCCTCCCCCCAGCTCCCAACATATTTGGTAAAATTTTATCTGTGGCTGGTAGTGGTGACTACCTCCTCAGTGACAGTGTGGTGCTGAGCCAGTGGATCTCCTCCCACTGCCCGCAGAGAATAGCAGCAGTGGAGGAGTTCAGGTTTCTACTGCTGCTGTCTGGGCCGTGTTGCCTCTCTGGGGTTCTCTGCATGCTGCCTGCGGTGGAGAGGGGATGCCAAGGAGTTGGAGCTGTCTCAGGAGGTGTCATGGGGAAGGAGGAATGCCAAGGAGCAGACTCTCGGAATGCCAGTTCCGAGAAGAGGATGGCAGTCGCCTGGGGAATGGCATTGCCATTGCCACACCTTTTATACTGTGCAGCCTGAACAGGCCCCACCCAGTAACCCAACTCTACCGCCAACTCCTAGTAATGCCTGAGGCATGGGGTGGGGCCTGTGCAGGCTGACTCAGTCCCTGGTGTCTCAATGGAGTGAAGGGCCCAGTCCAGCTGCCAGAGGACACTAGCTTGGAGTGGGGGGATGGCACAGAAAAGCACCAACCCCGACCAGCAAGTCAGGTTTGTGGCTCAGGATTAGATCTGGTAAGACCTGTTCCCCTTCCCCCCTTGACCCACCCAATTCCAGCCCCTAAACTCTTTCCCCCACCTTGGGGACTCTACTCCAGTCTCCTCCCTCTACCACTCACACTATTTGGTAAAATTTCAGGAAACATTCAGTATATGTTTTAAATTTGACTCTGCCTTCCCGAGACCCCAGATGACATAGGGCCTCTAACAGCTCTGACATCACACCCTTCCCAGTCCCTGTTATGGAGAATGTGGACAGGGAAGAGCAGCTCCTTGCACTTAGCTGATCTCTAGCTGCTAGATCATCCCCAGTGGGCCATTAGCAGTGGTTTGAAATAGAGTAACCCTTCAGGCTTCTCTAATTTACACCAGAGACCGGACCAGCACCAAGCAGCTTTGGGATCAACAGAGCACAAATGTGCTTGAAACCACCTTTGGCTTCTATTGTGTCTTTTCCTTTTTGCAGAACAAACATAATATGAAGGAACCACACAGGGTGTGTGAATATCCAAATAACCATGTTTAATACCTATACACAACATGCCTCACCTAGTTATATATCTAGGTGGGCTTCTTGTTGCTTCTGGAACACTGAAGACAGTGAGAGTCAATAGAGGCTCATAAATCATTTAAAGTGATATTTCCATGTTCCTATGCAATACAGTCTCTCCCTCTGTATTTGCTCCTAGGTGAACTTGGCTGGCCGGCCTGTTTCCTAAAGTCCGCACAAAATGTAGCACTCACCACATTCTATGTCACAAGAATAGTCAGAGATGACCAGTGTTTCAAGGACAGTTTGATAACTAGCTCATCTTATATCTCCTACACTGATTTTAAGGATCCTACCCTTCTTTGGAAAAGGCAGCATAAACCATAGAGGTTTGATAGACTTAGCATTTTCATGTCCATTTTATAAAGAATTAATGCACACCTTCTCAAAACCCTTTGAAAATAAGCTCTGGTTTTCATCAAGAAATCTATATAGCAATTCTTTTGTTGCTGATTCAAGTTGGCAGTATTGTGTCATTAGAGTTACCTCAGAGTTGAAGAAACATGTTCTTCCCCATTCTACTACTCCTTCTGAACCAACACCATTTTACAAGTTTTGATAATTATATGACATATATCAGCACTTTCCCTAGGAACATTCTTCACATTTGGCTACATCCACAATAGTCCTTATGTATTTGAATTTTATCCTTAAGTAATCTCTACACTATCCTTTACTGATTAGAAGAAATATTTATTTCTTTCTGTGCTACCAACTTTTTATTTCGTATGATGCCAGTCAAGAATCTATATAGCACGTCATCGTGATCATCTGTCTGTAGCTAAAAGGAATCAAAAAATCAAAAGCTAATATGCATTCAGTCAGAATACATGCTGCCCTGGATTCCACATTCAATTAATCAATTTCAGTTTGGAATGTTACTGTCTCCCATTTCAGTATAGTTACTCTATCCATAGTCACATTCCTCAAGGAACAGTTTTGCAACAACGTATTTCCCCAATCTGATATAAAACTGCCTGCCACGTATCCAACTCAAGCATAGTAACAGTCAATCATGTATCTGAAATAATAGTACAAGATATACTTTCAGATTCAGAAAAACCCATTCAAAGTCCTAAGTTTGCCAGATCCTAGTTTTTGGTGCAAGATTCACATTCATTCTCATTAAGTTTTGCTCATCAAATGTAGATTATTCTCAAACTATGAGGATTCATCTTTCTTTCACTAGCATTTCTTTATTTTCCTTTGACCTCAAGTGTCTTGATTCTTATTCCCCAATTTTTTACTATGCCCACTGTGACGGATTCCCCCCGGGGTGCCAGCTGAAACTGGGGTATCATTGAGCCCTCTGACCCACCAGTCTGGGTGCCCTCTCACACTGTGCTGCTGTGGCAAGATGCAAAGCCATACAAGCTTGCACTTTCACCAGCATTGACCCAGGTAGGGACACACCCAGCTTCCCAACCTAGGACCTGAGAGCAGTACAATCCTGCCCTGGTCAAATCTGGTCAGTATATGGGTTTAACACCTGAATCACCTCTCCCTCAATGTGAAGAGGGCCGCCCACACTTGTGATAACCAAGCTGAGATTTTCCCCAGATACCTTAGTCAAATGCACACTGGTTTGGATTAAAACAAAAAATAAGTTTAACAACTATAAGAGGCTAGATTGTAAGTGATAGCAAACAGATCAAAGCAGATTACCTAATAAATAAACAAAACTGCAAACTGAGCTTAACATACTTCTCACCCTGAGTGATAAACGGGCTGGCAGATTCTTAAGGCACAAGTCGCTTTGGCTCTGCAGCTTGGATTTCCCAGGTTTTCATACCCGGGCTAGAAATCCCTTTCACCCAGGATCCTCACTGCCCCCCGTTCAGTCTTTGTTCCTTAGGTGTTTCCAGGGGTGTTGTTGAAGGGAGAGTGAGGACCCCTCATGATCTCATTTCCCCCTTTTATATCTTCTTCCCAGTTGCTGGAAAGCTCTTTTGCTGTGACCTAGTCAAACAGTTCCCAGTGTAGTGCTCTCTCTGAGAGGTTTCTATGGTACACAGTTCCAGGGCCGGCTCTGGCTTTTTTGCCGCCCCAGGCAAAAAAGCCTCCGGCCGTCCCCCCCCCCAGCCCCCAGCGCGGCAGGGGAGGGCGGCCGGAGCCCCGGGGGGGAGGGCGGCGAGCACCGGCCGGGGCTCCGCTCTCCCCAGCGGCCAGGGGGAGGGCGGCCGGAGCCCTGGGAGGAGGGCGGAGTGCCCGGCCGTGGCCCCGCTCTCCCCGGCGGCCGGAGCCGGAGCACCGCACCACGCCGCCCCCCTCCAGGTGCCGCCCCAAGCACAAGCTTGGTGGGCTGGTGCCTGGAGCCGGCCCCACATAGTTCCAGGGGTAATCCTTGTGCACTGTGTGCTCAATAAGCCACTAATATTCATTGGCCTTTTTACTGTTGTATCTGAAAGGCTGCTTGTGCGTGTTTTCAACATGTTTCAGTAACACATACATAGCCAAACTTCCTAATTTCACATACGATGATAGCACATGCAATCCAATGATATATTAATGTCTAGCAGATCAAGACTTTTAGAATAATACCTCACAAGGCACACTTTGTACAAAACATATCCTAATTACATGACAGTGGTGAATATTGGGGTGCCGGAGTGTCACACCCACAACACTTTTATATTAGGTTTTATTCTAAGATCAAAGATTTGAGGTTTAAAAAAAACTGTATTGGAAATGGAAAGAAAGGGAGGCCATCAAACAAGAATGAATTAGGCTTGCAGGGAAAAGGTAAGGACACTAAGCAAACATGAGTAAATCCTGGCAAAAGAATTCAGGAGACCAATAAGAATATTTAAATTATATATATATAATTTATATATATATCAAGGGGAAAATGTAGCAGACAAAGAGTTCACCCATTAATAAATATATTTATTTTTACTTCTTTAAAATGCATCCCTCCAAAGTCTTGATCTCTTATACAGAAATTATTTATAGCAATCTAAAACTATATAATCAGATCAATGTCCAAGACGAAAAGCTCTCCCAAACCCACACCAAAATGTAAACTATCTGCCATCCATTCAACTCTTCACTAGGCACCCAACCCTCACCCCCCAACAACCTGGCACAACAGATAAATGTTGACATATTACCTGGACATCAATCCTTTTGTACTCAGTGGAACCTGCTGTTTAAACAATTTTCAGGGTTGAGGGCTAATGCATTGTAATACCCTACCTCCAACCCCATCCCAAATGAACCAAAGAGACCTTAGCTCAACCACCTCAAATGATTGCAAATGCTAAAGCCTCACATAAGGAAAGTGGAGGGGGACAAAATTAATGATAACTCAGCAGTAGCTGAGACTCTGGAACCCTTTTTTTTCAATTTTCCTTCAAACTTAAAGAATGTAAAAGAGGCAAGAACAATAACTCTTGAGAAGCAGCAGATGAGGATTAGGAATGCTTGAAAAATATAAATATAAGCAAATCAGTGCTAAAAACAGAAAAAAAAGTCATTTACCTGACTCAGTTGGCAGAACATGAGAGTCTTGATCTCAGTAGCATAGTTTCAGGCTCCCTGTTGGGTAAGGGGAGGTTGACACTAGATTCTAGAATAACTTTCAATTATTATGCAGGATGTCAGACTAAATTTTTCCTACAGTGGTCCTTTCTGGCACTAGAATCTGTGAAAATCCAGTCTGGATGACATGCAGCCTATGACTTTAAAAGAATTAACAAACAACTTTACTAACCCTCTGACAATTATTTAAAAAAAAAACATGAAGACTTGTAGGGTACAGAAGAAGTGGAGAACAACGCAGTATGCACTTGCAGCAAATGGAAGAAGAGTGATGCAGGCAATTGCCAATTATCACTAACAGAGCAATGGAAAATTCTTTGAGAGAGAAAAAAGCAATTTGAAGATTAAAACTGCAGCTATATTACTTACATGAATATATGTAGCATCTAATCTTTTTTTATTCTCACAAAACTATTTGCCTCAATAATTTATTGTATTTGTGTTGTTCTCCATCTCACAGGTTGATTAAATATACAGACTATAGCATTTAGTATTTTTTTGATTAATTAATTAGATGGGTGATTTTGCACAGGTCTCTTCACAAAGTTAATTCTTTTCTTATTTTTTATTCTTATTTTTTTATGTGTGGTGTTTAGATGCTGCCTGTATTATTAGAACTGGGAGCACTGGCTGTTTGGAGTCTGAAAGGACAGGAAACAGGAAGGAGGGGGGAGGAGTTGAGGAGGCTGGGAGAGTTACAGAGGGTGTGGCTACAGTTTGGAGAAGAGACTTGCACTGTAAATAAAGTTCTGTTGAAGTTGTTAATACTTTGCCTGGTAGAAACAACATTTTGGCGACGAGGATGGGATCTTTTGCCTCTGAACCCACCTGCAGCCTTTCTGCAAAGCCCACGTGAGCCTCCAATTGCTTTTACTGCCTGGATCCATATGAGACTTATCTGCTTGCAATCAGTGCTACAGAGATTTCTGAAGTAAGAAAGCGTGCTCTGCTAATCCACTGCCTTGGAGCAGAAGGGCAGTGAATATTTTACACTTTTCCCCTTGCAGATGATAAATATGAGACTGCACTCACTGCATTAAAGAATTTTTTTGTGCCAAAAGTGAATGTAGTAGCTAATCGCTACAGATTTCGCCAGTGTGAGCAGAAACCAGGGGAGACTATAATGCAGTATATGGCTTCCCTGAGGAGTCTGATTGTAACGTGTGACTTTGGGAATATGGCAGATGAGGAGATTAGAGACCAGCTCATTGAGAAAACAACAATGCTTCATGTAAGAGAACGCTTACTTCTAGAACCACAATTTACACTAGAAAAAGCAATAACCATTGCTACTCAGATTGAGTCAGCTACAGCTGAAGCCAAAATAATGAGCCAGGCTACAAGAGGCCCAGTCCAGGCTGTGACTCCTTTGCAGAAAAGTTCACTATCACTGCAGACAAACAGTTGCAAAAGGAAAACTAATGAAAGCCACTGAATCAGCGAATGCAAAATACAGTAAAAGCATGCTTTCGCTGTGGATCCCCACAACATCTTGCAAGCTACACAGGATGTCCAGCAAAAGTAGCTCAGTGCAATCATTGCAAAAAGATTGGGCATTTTGCTAAAGTATGTCGCAGTAGCCAGTTCAATCAACAGGTGCCTGCAGTTACAATACCAGATGTTACTGTGCTGAGTGTAGACAAAATCACTACTGCACATATTGCAGAACAGATAAAGTGCACTGTAAATGTTTCTGCCATACCCTCAGGCAAATCACACTCTATTCAGCTAATGTTGGACACTGGCTCAGCAGTATCTATACTACCTAATTCCATCTATTTGCATTACTTTAAAGATGTGCCTCTTACTGAACCCAAACTTCACTTGGTATGCTATTTGAAAAACCATATTCCAGTACATGGCTGCCTGCCAGCAATAGTTACTGTTGGTGATCGCTGTGTAACTGCGAAGTTCTACATTGTCCACAAAGGCACTGCTATCCTTGGCAGAAATGTATTAGCTGCTTTAAATCTCAGGGTAGTGAATGGACAAATTGATCTTCCTCAGCAAAGCACTCTTGCGGTACACACACCAGTTTCAGCTGGGACCCAACTCCAGGTTGAGGAGAAACTCGGCTGTGCTTATGGGTTTCTGCATAAAGTTACAATGCAGAATAATGTGTTGCCTGTACGACAGAAATTACGGCGCTTACCATTTTCAGTCAGGGAAGCTGTTTCAGAGGAACTTAGAAAACTTGTTCAAAAGGACATTATTGAAGAGATTAACTCCGTGGAATGGGTTTCACCTATAGTAGTGACGCAGAAGAAGGGTAGAGACATTCGCCTTTGTGTGGACTTAAGGGAGCCAAATAGAGCTATTGTTATTGACGGCCATCCTCTCCTCACATAGAAGAAGTATTTGCAGAATTCCGTGGAGCAAAGATGTTTTCTACTCTTGATTTGCAGAGCGCATACCACCAGGTTATGTTGCATGAAGATAGCAGAGACCTCACAGCATTTATTACACATGAGGGACTATTTCATTTTAAACGTGTTCCATATGGTCTCGCATCAGCCCCAAGTGCCTTCCAAAAAATGATGTAATTGATTCTGAAGAATCAACATGGAGTTCAGTGCTATTTGGATGATATTATTGTGTTTGGAAATACTACTGAGGAGCATGACAATAACCTGAAGTCTATACTAAACTGCATCAGCAAAGCAGGCCTCAAGCTCAATAGGTCCAAATGCAAATTTAGACAAACTGAACTCTCCTTTCTGGGGCATACAATTTCACAGGCTGGACTGAAACCTGATCCAGGTCATATCCTGGCAATTTCAAATGCTCCTCCTCCAACAGATTTGCAAACCTTACGTTCCTTCTTGGGTCTTACCTCCTGGTATGCAAAATTCATTCCCAATTATGCTTCTGTCATTGAACCGTTACGAGAATTACTACGGAGAAGTTCAGCCTTAGTGTGGACAACGGATGCACAAGTTAGTTTCGAAAGGGTGAAAGACTTGATTGTACATAGTCCAGTACTTGCATTATTCAGTCCCGCATTGCCCACAATTATAGCTACTGATGCTTCTGATTATGGACTTGGGGCTGTCCTCACACAACTTCATGAGGACAACACAGAGAGGACTGTTGCATTTGCTTCAAGGACACTAAGTAATGCTGAGAGAAAGACAGTTGAACAGAACCAAGCAAAGTCTAAGGCTTTCACAGACAAATGGCGGGGTGCTAAGGAACCAAGGTTTGAGTGTGGTTCCTTTGTTAAAATACGAAAACCTGGAATCTTACGCAAAGGGGGCCATAAATTCACAGCTCCTCTTAAAATCATAGAGAAGAAGGGACCTTACACCTATCGACTTTCTGATGGGCGGGTATGGAATGCTTCTTATCTTGCACCTGCCTATGCAGCAAGAGGAGATTATGCCAACACCCAGTCTGCATTGGATGACTTCACTGTAGAACCAACACAACAAGACATTGAACTGGAACTGGGGCTTGAGAGACGGCCTGTCAGACTCAGACGACCACCTGCCTGGCCTAAACACTATGTTATGTAGTATCTACAGTGTTTTCAGTGTAATATTCCTGCCAACTGTATAGTGTCTTGTTTCATATTTGTTTCTGGGGTTAGAACAACAATGTTTATTTTAATTTGGAAAGTTTCTTAAGAGAGGAGGGAATGTGGTGTTTAGATGCTGTTTGTAATTATTAGAACTGGGAGCAGTGGCTATTGGGAATCTGAAAGGACAGGAAACAGGAAGGAGGGGGGAGGAGTTGAGAAGGCTGGGAGAGTTACAGAGTGTACAGCTACAGCTCGGAGAAGAGACTTGCACTGTAAATAAAGTTCTGTTGAAGTTGTTAATACTTTGCCTGGTGGATACAACACTATGCTAAAGCGTTGAGGTATTTTAATTTCAGCACATACAATATAAACCAGTCTGAAGTACATGCCATGCCAAAAGAAAGTAAAATAAGAGACTGTAAAATGTGAGTAAAACTAAACTGTGCAATTATTATGAAGGAAAAAGAGGATGAAAATGGAAAGACGAGGAAGAAAATCTGGATGGTAGGAGAGAAAGAGTGTTGCAATTCAATAAGCTACATTGATATTTGCATTTTTGCCCATTTCCACATATTAGTTCCACAGGGACCAGATATTCAACAGCATGTGGTGCAGCAGTGGCAATGATTATAAGCAATCCCATAATAAAGCACCAAAGTGATAGTGCTTCCTATCAGTATATAGTGCACTCAACTGACATTGCAACAGAACTGATCCTGCAAAATGTTGAGCATCACTGAAGTTAATAAAAGCCAAGGATGCTCTGGAAATGCTCAACTTGCAGAATCAGATTCTAGGGGCCCGATCCTGCGTGCACAGAACTCTATTGCAACACTCCCATTAATTTCAGTGGACGAAGACTGTGTCTGTTTAGGTCTTAGTACAATGGGATTCTGAACTGGCTAGGACCTTGAGGTACTGCATAATACAAACAGTAATAATCATGGGTAGAGGATCTAACCCTAAGAGCAAAAGCTGTACAAGCATCTTAATTTATATCAAAGATAAACTATGCAATGTAGTTGTAGCTGTGTCCGTCCCATGATATTAGAGAGACCAGGTGGATGAGTTAATGTCTTTTATTGGACCAACTTCTCTTATTGAGAGAGACAAGCTTTCAAGCCACACAGAGCACAATACTTTCAAAAGATGGGCCTAGGAGCTTAAATTCATAACTCTACCAGACACTAAAAATCATGGACTGAATAGGGACACTGGATTTATGGCTTATTACCACAATCTGTGACATGCTAACCCCCTCTTTTTGTCCTATGACTGCAGAGGTTTTAACAGGCCACTCTACCTTGAAGGGTCCCTTAGAATATCTGCTAACTATTATGCTAAACAATCTGTTACACCTTGCATTTAGCTGTGATGCTTGGAGTACCTTTCCCAGATCTGAAGAAGAACTCCATGTCTCTTGAAAGCTTGTCTCTCTCACCAACAGAAGTTGGTGCAATAAAAGACATTACCTCGCCAACCTTATCTCCCAAACATGAACCATGAAAGATTTGATGGGATATAGTTGTCAAGCACCTTGTTTTCTGCGGAACATTCCAATTCAGAAACTTTGCTTAGAATGCCTTGCAGGTTTAATTTAATTATTGTAGTACTGACCTTTTTATACTATTAACAAATAATCTTTTATCCCTCTAGACTAGTCTGTTTATTACATTTTTCTACTCACATCTTAAAGCACATTGATTTCCAATTACCAGTTTATAAAACTGCCAAGTAATCTTTGTCAAATTACTTTTTTCCCCCAAGCAGTTTAAAAAGTATACAGGTCAACAGAGGTAACTACAGTATTAATTAAAAGTTACAGGGGGAAAGGAAGGATCCAAGAAAAGCAATGACTTCACTCAACATAAAAACGAGGTCACTAGAATGTCCTGTGCATTCATCTTATTTGTCTTTATAGCTGTATAAAGATAGTTTCTTAAAATATGATGAATCCACAACACACAGATTTTTTTAATCTTTAAAATGGGCCAAACATATAAGAAAGTTTGTAAGAAAATACTGAAAGAAGAGTTTATAGTCTGGGAACGGTAAGATTTCTTCAGCCCAGTATATGTTTACATGGTTACCGATCCTAAATACAAAATGTCTGTTTTTTCCAACTACTTTCATGATACAAAACCATCTTGAAGAGAAAGGATAGTCTTGATCTTAAGGCACCTGACAGGAATTGTTTATCTTAACAAAGAAAAGATTAAGGGGTTATTTCATCACAGACTAATTGACTATATAGGGAACCAAAGTTTGATAATGGACTCTTCAGTCTAGCAGAGAAAGCTATAACAAAATCAGAATTTGAGATCCCCAGCCATTGTGTTTCTGGATAGAGACCTGCATCTCTCTCTCTTCTGCCTCGGGTATTTCCAGGCTGCACAGTTCCCTACCTTCACTGTGTTAATCCCAGCAAAGGCCATCTGCCTAAACAGACCTGTCTGTTGTCTCTTCAGACAGAGACAGGTAACAGGTTTACTTGCTGGAAGCAGGGCCGGCTCCAGGCACCAGCTTCTCAAGCAGGTGCTTGGGGCGGCCACTCCGGAGAGGGGCGGCAGGTCCAGGTATTCCGCGGCAATTCGGCGGACGGTCCCTCACTCCGGCTCGGAGTGAAGGACCTCCCACCGAATTGCCGCCGCAGATCACGATCGCGGCCTCGACTTTTTTTTTTTTTTTTTTTTGGTTTTGGCTGCTTGGGGCGGCCAAAACCCTGGAGCCGGCCCTGGCTGGAAGTTAGAAGGTACTACATAGCACTCCTGTGAAAGCCTACTTTATTCTTAAGGTAAAAAGCACTATAGAAGAAAACATATTACATAAACATAAAACATATTAAAAACAATAACAGAACCTACACACATACTATATAGCTTACCAGAGATCACCCCTAGCAGGGATAACTCCTTCAAACTCCCATGCTAGGGAAGTCCTTGTGGTCACCAGTTCAACACAGCTTCAACTGAGAACAAACCCACTCATAACAGGTTTAATCTACCCTTTATAAAGTTTGGGGGTCTTTGATCTGGATTTCCAAAAGCAGGTTAGCAGACAATGGGTTTTCATCACCAGGGTATAGTTTCAAAAGGGATTCGAAGTGAGTCATTTGCATTCCCCACGCACTTTCTAAGAAATTCACTTCAAAGGTATTGTTCCAAAAAGCCCTTTGTGGTTCCTAATACCTTCCTGAGATTGCATTAATCTTATTTTCCTGCTAAAGAAGTTCCATACAATCTCACAATAGTACATAAACTTTAGCATTTTAATACAAGAGGAATTCCAAAGATGTTAAAACTAATTCAATTATAAGGTTTAATTTAATTTAATAAAGTTCATTCCGGATATTGAAGGATATTGTCAGTCACAATCATATCAGTTGGAAAGTGGTGTAAGAGAAGGATGCTTACCTGTAAGAATTTTTTTAAGATCATTAAGACTATTGGACATTTATTTCCTTGAATCTCTTTTTACTTAGTACAAGGGAATCTGTGTTGAGAAGTTACATATTATTTAAACATATTTGTCTAAAATAAATGTTTATGTAGTGGGGTGATCACTTGCTCCAGTCCTGGAAAGGTACAAGCAGTCCTGGAGAGGGCTGCAGCTCTGAAAGCTGGGCTGATTGGGAAAACAGCTACAGCTGTAGCTGGCTTAATAAGGGCCCAGCTGGCCCTTATAAGAGGAGGGAGATGGATCTAGCTGCCCGAGTGCTAAAGGGTACTGGTGTGAAACAGGTCTGGGGAAGGCCAGAGGAGCTGGGGCGCTCCGGGCCAGCAACTCCCCAGGCTGCAGGGCCTTGTACAAGGCCCCTGGAGGTACTGGGTTGCAGGGAAAGGCAGAAGGTCAAAACCTCCCTTGCCTATGATGACTGGCTTATACAGACTGTTGTCAGTCCCAGTGAGTGGGAGCTAGATGGTGACTGGCAGTAGCCCATGACTGAGGCAAGTTGGGGATAGAGGGTTGGGGGTTCCCCTGGGTGGGGAGACCCTGAGACTGAAATTGCCAGGGGGAAGCACCCCAAAGACAAGAGGCACCGGGTCCTGGGAGGGACACGGGGGCCAGTGGCAGTGGGACACCGGCCTGCAGAGGGCAGTCTGGAGGCTGGAGATGCTAATTCCCTGGAAGACCAGCAGGAGGCGCCGCAGCGGTGAGTCCTGCCCTGTGACAGTTTAGTATTGTGGTCTGAAGATGTGCTTCTGCAAACAAAGTATGGGTAAAACTCCATTAGAATTGAAGCAGCATTAGGTCCACTAGTTAAATTATAATTATAAATTAATTATAAAATTACACCATTAATGCCTGATCTGATTACCACTGAAGTCAATGGACAGTTTACGTTGCATCACGACCAATGGTGGTAAGCTTTTCTGGACAGGAATCAGGGCTTCTTATATGTTTGTACTTCACCTAGAATAATGAGGCCCTATTTGTCATTGACTCACATATTTAAAACAATGCCTATGAACTCTCACATTATATGTGATTTAGTTGGCGTTGGTCCTGCTTTGAGCAGGGGGTTGAACTAGACCTCCTGAGGTATCTTCCAACCCTAATCTTCTATGATTCTATGTTCATCAACATTTTGCACACACAGTCTATAATCCATGCCCCAACATGGGGCTAGGGCACTCTGCTGTTGGAATTCCTATATTTTAGATAAGACAGTAGTTCTTCAGGTGACCAATATATGTGGCACTTATTCTGGAACAAAGTAATTATTCATCCTGAGTTCTGGACAAACTCCAATCCTGATAATGTGATCCTGCCTAAATTCCCCCCCCCCCCTTTTTTTTTTGTTTAACATAGTATTCTTCTTCACTTTTGGTCCTAAGTGTGTGTGTGTGTGTGTTAGAGTGCAGTGCTACATAGTTGCTGCATTTAAGCTGAGTTTGGCTCCACTCCTGCAAGCTATTCTGCACAGGTAGACCCCCTTCACCTGCATGTAGCACGAATTAAGTCAGCTAAGCTCTGCAGTGGGCATATGAATCTACCTGCATGGAGAAACTTGCCAGATTGGGCCTATGTTTGTCAAGCTTGTTGAGCTGATCCTGAACAAAAGGCTTGTGTAAATGTAAGTAATTGTTTTTTGTAATTTAGGTGCTTGCATTTCAATAAAGCCTTTCATGGATAAATATCCCAAGTGAGGCATGCCCAAATATGTCCAGAAGGAGGCATTCCCCTTCTGGTGGGTCATGTGCCCTGACTTTCAGGCAGATAGAAGTAAAGAAATATGGTTTAAATACCTTTAAAAACCCATACTACTAAGGGCTTGATCTGGAAGCAGACTTTGATATGATCAGAGAGAAGGCATAACAGAAGTGCAAGGCACTGTTTTCATGTAGCTTTAGTTCCCTTTGTGTTAATGTACTGTATACTTATGTACTGATCAGATATCTCTTGTCCTCTCCCCTTCCTAACTGAATTCTTGCATGTGTTTGAGTGGTAGATTAATAGTTATCCCAACAAGCAGCTCCTCCCAACACCTCCCATGGTGCATGTACATTACAACTGAAACACCAGAAACTGGTGCACTAATGAATCTGATTTAATTCAAGCTTTAGTCTTATCAAACACAGAGTATCTGTTAATTGTGTATAATCACTTGATCCTTATCCAGAAAGCCAGAGAAAGCCCTCTACTTTAGAAAAAATTAAATTTTTGTGAAAATAATTTATAGTGAATGCTTTAGAATTTATCTGATATTACATAAAATATAGAGACATTAAGTGAAAATATTTAATATGAATAAATATTTAAAGGATGGCATTACCTTCAAAAGCACATTTAAAAATATATAATTTTTCTTAGTTATGTTGGTTAGATCTTAGAAAGTTCAACAGGAAATTTGTTTTCAAACTGAACTTGCACAATACAAAGGACACAGTACATTGGAATTCTTGTAACAGTAGCTTTTCCTTAGTTCTGAATCCTTTACCATGTGCACCTTCCCAAATGAAATTAAGTGTAAATGTGTTACTACATGTTTAGCATCAGATTGTGCAGTAACATTGACAGCAGGATATGCTGCTAGCACCAAGTTGTTTACATGAGACGTCTGCATTTTTTTATTGTTCATATCTGACATCAGTGTTGCTAAGGAACTGAATTTACTCTGCTTGTTAATGAACCAGTCCTGCTAAACATTATACAAAATAGTCTTTATACACAAACTGACTACAATAGGACAAAGTGGATACGGTAATATCTTTTTATTAGACCAACTTCTGTTTTATATTCAATTTAAAAATATTACCTCGCCCACCTTGTCTCTCTAATATCCTGGGACCAACATGGCTACAATAACACTTTATACTACAATAGGACAACTCACATGAGCAAGAGTTCCAGGATCAGGATCTATGTGAATCAAATAATTGTTTGTGCAACAATGCGAACAACAAAGAAAAGACCTGCTATTTTGAGAAATCAAGCCCTATTCAATTAAAATAGTATAAATGGTTTTTCTGTTACCTCAGGCTCATTTAGCTTGAAAATGACTATTTTCTACACTGACAATCTGAATGTCATTTACCACGAGACTGGATGAATGATTTCAGATACCAATGATATTTAATTTGAGCAAAATGACACAGGAGAAAACTAGTGGCATCATCCTTTTTTCCAGTGATTGTTTAGCATTATTATTCTGTGGTATACCAGTTCTGCTTAAGTTCAACAGTTAGTACAAAGGTGCTAGTGAAGAATTACAGGAAAACAGAGGGCACAAATGTAGAACAAGGCCCAGGAATTCTGCAGCATAGAGTGGTTTCTAGATATGTCATGACCAAGGGTTCTCATGCATTTGCACAATAAGGACCACATCTTAACAGAGATTGTCTTGTGGACTTCTCATCTCCTACTTACAATTGCATGGACTATCTTGTCTCCTATTGAAAATTGCATAACATCTGTGTTAATTACAGAAGTTGCACTCATGGAAAACAAGAACATATTTTTTAATTGGGATTAGACTGCTGAAAATAAAGAGGAAAGCTAGTATATTGTGACTAGCCAGCTCTCCATAGACTAACAGCAGCAAGTGTGCCTTGTTAGTCAGAATATTAATATTATACATTGATGCTCTGCTAATTATTCATGAAAATTATGTATTCAGTTTGCTAAATAAAGACTACTCTTTGTAACTAGGATTAGGTGAATGCTAGAAAACATTGCTATGATATTCTGTGCCAGTTAAATATTGCTATGATGTGCCAGTTGAGTTACTAAATGGATTCACTTTTGACATTGTCATTCCCTTTTATCTTCATTTCTCAAGAACAATAAGATCAAACTGAATTTCATGTTCACGTAACTTTAACTGAGTGCTTACACCAGAAAGTAAAAATAATCACCCAGTCGGAGAACATAATCACATTTCTTATGGACCTATACAAATAAAGTAGATCAGATCAAACAGCAAGGCACAACATACATGCAACTTGTGAAAACTTTCATCAAATATCCTAAATGTATTTGTTGTTAGAGATTAATAGCAATATGTTCACATATATTGTGCAAACAGAGAGAGAGGTTAAAGCCATCAAATAAGTTATTAGTTATGAACTATTCACTAGTTCTCTTTATAACCTAAGGAAGAGTAATTGTTTTTTCACAAACTCATGGGGGGGAAAAACTCAAATAGAAAGTAATTGAAACTATGTAGCCATACTATACATACCATGAGAACAGTAACAAAAAAGAGGGAGGGATTCTCTTCCACTACAGCCCCTATATGCCATTGCTCAGTGTACAGTGACCATAAAAGCCCCACAGCTAGCTGGGGAAGAATTCTCCCACAATTAGCATTGAGTAGGGCCACCAGACATACATGCCTAGGATGGGCAGCTATAATTTAGAACAGCCCCCCAAGTTACACTGTGGGGGGGGCGTTTTAGCCCTTGGAGCAGCCCCTTGTTGGGATGGTTCAAAGATGTGGTTGTGTTGTGCTTCCAAGAGGTTTAGCCTAGTATCTCACTGATGAAAGACTTAACATCCTGTGGGTAACTATTCACTATCAGAAGCAAGTAAACATTCACTCAAAATATTTATTGTTGTTCCATAATACCTGGTCATATAACTTTTATCGCTGCTCAGTAATGTACCTCTTCATAGCATCATGAATTTGGGAATTTAACTCCTCCTAGAGCATGAAATGTGCTCAGAAAGCACTAAAAAAATAAATGTATGTATAATTTTTGGCAGGTTTTCAGTTAATTTTGACATGGAAACCACATACCTGTCATGGAAACCATGAAATGACTTATGGAAATGCAAATCGGTTAGTCTAACGTGTTCATTACTGGGTATTTTCTAGAACTATTCCAAACCACCTGCATAAGCACAGAGGAGAATACCAAGAGTGTCTATTGGCTAGAGGACTGGATTGATAAGTCTCTGTGCTCTGTTTCTGGCTCTGACACTGACTTGCTACACAACCTTGGACAAATCATCTCACTTTTTGTGCTTATTTCCCCTCCCGCCCTTTGCGTGTCTTGTCTATTTAGAATGAGCTCTTCAGGGCAGGGACTGTGTCTTACTGTGCATTTGTGCAGCACCTAGAACTATGGGGCCCTAATCTTGGCTGAGGCCTCCAAGCATTACTGTACTATAAATAAGAGTAAGAATTCTGAAGGGGTCAAGGGGTCAATCAATCCTTAAAGCAATTAAAATAAGCACAACAATTGTCTGTATTTCATCATCTTACATGCTGGGTGAGATTGTGGATGCTTGTAAAAGCTGAATACTCCATAACTATATCTAAGTCAGTTTGAGCTAGTGGGTATTTAGCCAAGTTATCAACTTATGTATCCAGTAACTTTTTCCCCCCTATTTTTTATCATTTAGCTATTTTTAAATTCTTGGAATAAAGCCCCATCATCATCCATCAAAATCAGATTAATACCTTCACTTCTGAGACTCCCATTTCCCAGCCATTGGAAGTTCCAACCATAACTTTTATGGTAATCACAACTACATATCATACTGTATGTTCCGAAAGCTTTTTGTAAAAAAGATGACTACTCTGTTGTAGCTAGCTCTGATCATCAAGATTTAATGTTGCCAAATGGAGTTATGATGGAATGGCTCTGTCCTTTTATTGACCTTTTTTCACCTTTCTCAGACACGTTCTATATGTCTGGTCTGATCCATAAACAATTTCTTGTTCATTTTAAGCAATATTTTAAAAATAGACAGCTTCTCCATTGTTGTTCGTTTTTATAGCTCAAGGTTTTACAGTCTACTTTTTGTCAGTCACAGAGCTGCTCTACTTCCTTTCCTCCCCAAAGTCGTCTTTTAAGGCCTACTCTTTCCTTACTCTGTTTCTCTTATTGAAAGAGTGAAGTGACAAACTCTCCCTAGGTTCTTTTAATGGCACCCGTCAGTCTAGTATTTGAGCACTTCCTTATATGGCTAACTCAACTGATCAGACTCCTGGAGATCTACCACTTAGGGCAACAGCAGGGTTGTCTGACAATTAGGGGACTAGTGGATCTAAGGCCATTCAACGGCAGCCAACAAGCATGCCCCATTAAAGACAACATGTAATGTGCAAGTGTGCTGCAGTGCCCGGAGTTGCAGGAGGAGTGGTGGCAGCAAGGGTTGAGTCCTAAATGGGCTGGAACTACTCTAGGCCTCCTGGGCCTTGCTTCATGTGGCCTACAGGCAACAGTACCCAGGAACAAGCAGGGTTTTACAGACCTCTGAGAAGCTTATTTCAGAAAAGTCTCTCCGGAAGCAGATTATGGGGGGCTTTCTTGCTTTCTGTACATTACAGGGATGCTATCCACTTGAAGAAGGAACTCATGAAGCATATCCGGACCAACAGCTCTACTCTCTGTGTTTCTCCAGAACAGAAAAGTGTTTCTAAACAATTTGGGAAGTTAGATATTAGAAAGAAGTCAGAAATGAATGGATGCTTTCTGCATATGAGCAAGGAGGAAGAGGGAATGAGTCAGCAAAAGGGAACACATGGCAGTTCTCACACAGTTCAGATAGGAGTCAGCAGAGTACCTCCTGATCCAGTACTTGTAAAATAATTTATTCCACCAATAATATTTGATCTTGAATACCCTAAAACATTATTCCAATAAACTATTTGACCAATAAAACTGCAAAATACCAAATACTGTTCAACCATCTCTGCCCAAAATCAGGTTCTTATTTTGTAAATTATTAGTAGAAGGAATCTGTCCATTATATTTGTAAAGAACCATATATACTTATGGCGCTGTAGCTTGTCACTGTTCAAAGCCTATATATGGTGAACATTGGGAAGGATCTCAACCTCTTATGCTTTTGAAAACCAGGGTTTTCAACAATATTAAACTATTTAAAAGTTGCCATAGAGAAGGAATCCATTGATCATGAAAACAGTCAGTCATATTCTTGAGCTCATTTGGATTTATCTTAAATATTTAATTTGCTCAGATTACAGACAAGATGATCCAAAAATCACCTTCCTATTTCTATACAAAGGACAATCCATACCTAAATTAACACCAGAGACAGTTTGTTCTTTTACAGCCACAGAGATTCCCATTGATAGTTGTGGTCGTCTTGGTGCTATGAACAGCTGAATACCCACCATTCCCCTTGCCAGAATGTCAGTTAGCTCACCAACAGACATTATCCGCTGTTATCCTCAGCTGGTTGTTTCCTGCACCTGGAGGTTTAATAATGATCTATGAAGGCTGAAATATTTGGGGTTCAGACTGGAGAAGACATGGCTGTTAAGCAATCTAGAATCTGACCCATAAGTTCATGTTAAACCTCTTACGCAGAAGTGCTGTGACTGAGGCCAACAAATATAGCTTGTTTTAGGCCACAGCCACCAGAAGGTTCCAGCCAGCTGATTAATCCAGACTGCCTCATCCCTGTAACACTTATTTTAATCAATCACTGTGTTGAGGGTGTTATTTTCTTTGCAGGTAACATCCAAGAAAGGTAATGTCTGAAAATTAGACTTTCTTCCCTTAATTAATTGGGTTTGAGCATATCTGCTAACTTCAGTTCAGATTTCCAGTATATGCATAGATGGCAATAAATGGATAATATTTATTGAATAGCATTTAATGAACAATAGACAAGATTATTTTAGAAAATGTGTTGAGTAATGTTTTAATATATTATTATATGCAAAGAATATCTTTAATATGGCAGTATGTTAGTTTTCAAAACCAAATATTTTTCTTTAGTCCCTCACAGTGGTTTTTGATTATTTATGTAGTTCCTTCTCTCCCCCCTCCCTCCCCCAACCACAAATCATACCTTTTTATGGATTTTTTTTGCCTTGAGGAGAAATTCAATTTCATCCATGATTAAAATGGAAAGAAGAGGTTACAAACAATTGAACAACCCTTTTAAAAATGTAAAAATAATATTGTACTGACAGTGATAAATTGCATCTGGCTTTGGCATTATGAGGAGTCAGCTCATTCCTCTTAAAGCCATCACTTATTTAATGATACATTTAATATAACTAGTTCTGTTTAAAATAAATACTCATACTGTGAACAATGACTATTTCATAATCGTTCATTTCAGGCAATATAAGTCAGTCTTGTGGACAAACTTTCAATGCTTTGTTCACTATCAGGTTTTTCCTTAAGGACAAACATTTGTTAATAAAAACTCATTTGCATTCTCTCTCAGATAATGAATAAAATGTCAGTTGTTCAGAACTAGAACAAATGTTCATCAGCGCTGTTCAGCAATATTCACCCAGCTCTAGACTAAGCAAACCGTACTTATGGGGATACTTCTCACTCTTTAGATTCTTTTGCCATTACCCTCATACTATATACACAAGTTATCTAAATGTATCACAAGTTAATATGGCCCCATAATACATATTCATTGCAGGGTAGTTTTGTTTTCATTGGAATCACAAAATAAAATGTCTATATAGTACATAGAGCATGCCATAAGAAGGCACACAAAAGAAAATACAGTACATAAACACTTGTGAATCTATACATAGATCTAAAAGATGATGCTCCAGGCACATTTTAGAATCAATATGGTTGTGCAGTAACTCCTAAGGCTCCCAAATTCCACTGGGTAATGGCCCTGAGGTCCCTGGCTGGGGGCTGTGCATATGGTGGAGCTTCCCCAGAGTTATGGCCCCTGGACGCCTATCCCAGGACTTCTAGGCTCCCAGCTATGCAGTAGAGAGCCTGGAAACCCTGAGCATCCTGGCTCAAGTCAGGGTTCTCGGGGCATCCAGGATCTCCTGCTAAAGATTCGGGTGCTGAGCCCCCAGTTACAGCTGGGGTACCACAGCAGGGAACCAGGAAAGCCTAGCATGGTCAGGCCTCCTCAGAGATGAGGACCATGGAAGCCTGGGGTGCTCAGCAGTCCATCAGGAAACCAGGCAGGGTTCATCCAAATCCTTGCCTATGATTCAACAAAAGTTAGTCAGACATGAGAGTTCATTAAACATGTTGGTTTGATGAATCGGCATTTTCCAATTAAATAGTTTTGTTGGAAAATGGTCAACCAGCTGTTATCCCAGCAGATGCCATCTCAAGTAAAAGCTGCTCCAAAAAGCATTAACATTCACTGAGTCCCTACATGTCTGCTGCTGCACAATCAGGAGGGGACTTGCTAATTAAAAAATAGTTTCTGAAGGAGAATGGGAGAGGAAAAAAACCGCATGGAAGCCTCAGCCCTGTGAGTAAAGTGCCTTCTGGCTTAAATCCCTAAGATCTGTGACATGTGTAGTGGCAAGAATCATGGTCTCCCCCTATCTCCAAAATTTCCCACCTTAAAGGACTGTTGCTTGGAAAGACCAAACAGTGCACTTTGTGTGTCCCTCTGGCCCTCCAGCGAACATTCCTATGTGGACTGGGACAATCTAGACTAAATTATGTTATCATGGGAGTTACCTTTCCCGGTGTTATGTTTTATTGTTAATTAGGCATCCATGTTTTAAAATGGAATGACTTGCTAATTCTAACTGCTTTATTTTTAACAGGTATACCGAAAGGGATTTAGTAAGCAATAACTGACAAGATTTAGAAGGACACAGATAAGACCTTAATATTCCTGATATTTTCAGAGATGGTGAAGTCACTGGGAATTGCACATGCTCATTCTTGAAAATCAAAAACATTTTATTCCAAGTACTTAAATATGGCTTTGAGCCAAACTTCAGACATCCAGATTTGAAAACTGTGGCCCACTTATTTGCCTGTGATGATAGATGGCTGCTGAGGTACAGTATGCAATTAGGGTATAGGACAATATAGGAAAGCTACAGCTCTTGAAGAAAGTAATGTATTTCAAGCTTTAGAATAAACTCCAACAAGAACTGCAGAGGTAGTCCTAGGGATTGGTGAAATGTGTTTTTTAAAGTAATAAAAAAAGCAGTGAAATTTGGCTTTTCTCTCAAAGCTAATTTGAGCTTTCACGCATACTTTTCATTAATCTTCTCAGAGATGCTGGACAGACTACCCTGGAAAGTGAAGTTGTTTGTTTATCCATTGAACAGGTACAGTATAGGCTTTATCAGAACTAACTTATCGCCATGAACCCACCAATTTGCCTCAATAGCCAACTTCTAGCTGTGAGCAGGTCATTCAGTTTCCAAAGTCAGGCAATCCTTGAACTCTCCAGTGAGGCTGCCAATAATTACAGTAATTTAGAGCCAGTTCAGGTGGATGGCTCTGATGTGGCCATGTCCACATCGAAGTGGACTGTGAGCACCAAAACTCTTTTAATAAAGGTCACCAGACATTAAACAGATGGTGAGGAAGTTTGTCCTTAACTGAGTAGGCCAGATTGGAACCAATGATCCAGCAATGAAAGTCTCAGTCCAACAGAGTGCCTGAGATATTCAGTCTTCCAACTTAAACCTTTGTAAAACTTCAATCAATTTTGGATAAGTATCTCCATATTATTAATGCTCTTTAATAACACAATTTCCCTATCTTTACTTTCACTTTAGTGATAACCTGTTAGTTCTTACCTTTCCTCCTTAAGTTGTCAAGTGGCTGATAGCATTTTAGGGTGTCCAACTTCCACACAGTTACTGTCCCTTGCTTTTCAGCTCCGAGGGGATCTCATCCTGGTACTGCAGGGTCATAGCAAGCTCAGCACACAGTTCCTAGAAGTCGCCTTCCTCATCTTGAAATTCTGCAGCTAAAATCAGTTCCTTGATTTCTCTAGTGTAGCCAAGGTCTCACTGTGAGAACAGCATCAGGGGCCCGATTGCCCTACAACAAGGGAAAAGAGGAGACTCAGGACCTGCTCTCTAGAGGAGCTGAGCACTTGCAGCACCCACTAATTTTAATGAGGGTTTTGGATGCAAAGCAGTGCATTGCATTATGATTTGTCCTAAAGGACCTCCTGTTTTTAGAAAGTGAGGGTCAGCATCTAGCAATCAAATCTCTTGATGTAAATCTGACAGTTTATTGCAACAGAGGGTCCTGTGGCACTTTTAAGACTAACAGATGTATTGGAGCATACGCTTTCATGAGTGAATGCCCGCTTCATCGGATGCATGTCAAGACGAAGTGGGCATTCACCCACGAAAGCTTATGCTCCAATACATCTGTTAGTCTTAAAGGTGCCACGGAACCCTCTGTTGCTTTTTACAGATCCAGACTAACATGGCTACCCCTCTGATACTTGACAGTTTATTGTTCCTCACTAGTGATGGAAGGACACAGTGTCAGATTTGATTTCAGTTACACCAGTGTAAATTAGTTCAGAAACTGGCCCAGAATGCACATAAGTAAGTAGTTTTCTAAAATACTTGATTTAAAGTGTTAATTTTATATTTGTTGACCATTAATAGGATATGTGTTGCTTTCTTGCCAGCCATATAAAGATATTTTAAAAGAAAAATCCTTGTAGGTTTCTTTTGTCAGTACTACATTCAACAAGATGGAAACTATGCTTGTGCACCACTCTCAGAATACCAGAGAGCCTATTCGTTTATTGTGTTATGAAATGTAGAGTTTCATTTGGTGGTATTTCTCCACAAATGGAAAAATGGCTAGATCTCAGAGGACAACAGCCACCTACTTTAATTTTTATAATTCCATCTTTAGGTTGTTCGTACATTCCAGCTGTCACCACCATCTGCATTTGTACCTGACAAATGTGTTTTATACTCCTATCAGAAACCCAAAACATTTTGAAGCACCCTGCTCATTCTGGACACTAAACTGCATGATTGCCTGGAGAGTCAGATGACATTTCCTAGAGAAATAGATGTCTGTTCATAAACAAAACAAAAATCAAATGTTTTTCCTCAACCTCAAAAATCAAGTTGTTCTACTTCATATCATCATCAGCAAAGGTTAATAATATGATTTGTCCAGAATATATTTTCCTGTGCATGTTTATTTCCTTTTTCCTAATTCTTTTAAGCCTCATTAGAAGAAACACAAACTGTGAGATTGATGATGCTTGGGTTCAAGTTATAACCTGTGATGAAATAAAATACAAAACTTAAAATAAAAAACCTCACACTACAGAAATAGAAAATCAATGACCAAACAAAAAAACAAATACGCCAACTCTGCAAAAAAAAAAAAAATTAAATGCTATTTTAACTCTGTGGAATCATTTTTCTCAGGGGTTTGTCATTCCTATAGTAATTGAATTCAGTATTACAATATATTTGTTTTAGATAAGTCGCATAAATAATTTAGTTTAGGTTGACACTGTAGAAAAGAGCAGACAGAAAACTTTGACAGAAATACAGCTGGCAGATCTTCAGGTGAAACTACCTGTCTCTCACTCACAAAACACAGTAATATGCTGCACATTGACATTGATTATATCACCCAACATGTTGCAGACATATCAAGAGACTTCCCCCCCCCATCTTTCATAATGATAAAGAAATTAGTTCATCTCATCAGCTACAAGCTGAACCCTCCCAAGCAGCTGTTGCTGATGAAGTAGTAGACACCAGGGCAAATTAGTCTTTTGAATAGTTGAATTGTCTATTAAAAACAATCTGAAAGGTTTAGTTCATGCTTTAATTCAGATTTTAGTCAAATTCAGAGGTCTTAAACTGTGATTTGCATTGAGCTGACTGGTCAGATTAAGGCATACACAACATAGACACATGCTTAGAGCCCAATTTGGGTTGGGGCAGCAGCCCAACCTCTGGCTGGTCTGATTCAGGTACTGGAGCAGGAGCTGGCCCAACAGCAGCAGTGAAGAGCAGCAGCACTAGCTGCCCCACGCCTCACTCAGGTATGGCCTCTTGGCCCATTCATCATGTCATGGGGTGGGCCAAAATTGAGTGAGTGGCATTGCGACCTGAGGCACAGGGCTGCTCAGATTTGGGCCCATTGCCCCTCTGTGACCCAAATCAAATTACTGAAGAAATGGAGGCCCTGAGGGTGTGTGTACACCCTGAGGGTGTGTAAGTGTGGGCTCAGACACAGGCTTGATGCCAACCCCACCTTCCATCTACACACAAATCTGTCTGACTTGGGCCAGTAAACCCTCTGGCCTGGGACCTAGGTCTGAGGCCGAGTCCCACTGGGACTTGGGACCATAATGCATCATTTTGCAGTGTGGAGGAGTTTAGGCCCAAGCCCCCCACACTTGTGCCACAAGCCCATGAGCCAGCAATCCTTGTCCTTTCTATCCCAAGACTAGCCATTCAGCTCCAAAGACATGGAAGAAACCCCCATGATTCAAGTATAGCTTCTCATCATTTAACCCTTCTGTTTTTTTTCTGACCGCTGAACTACAGTGAACTTTGTGTTAGCTATGGGCACCTACAAGACAAAGTGCACTGCTACTATGGACACAGGCCCATAGTCATATTTTGCTTGTTCGAGGCAAGCAAGCCGTTCTATTTCAGTAAGAGAACCAGAAATTACCATGTGTACCAGGAAACAGAGGACAAGCTGGGCCTATAAAGGGCTGGTAGTGGGCAGCTAAAGGAGATTGACTGAGGCATGCTGTGCCATGGGGAGGAAAGGCCCACACTAGAGTGGAGCTAGCTGTGGTAAAGAAACAAACTTCCATGCAAAAGCCTGGATGTTGGAGTGCATGCTTTGGAGCTGGGGAGATGCTGGGCTCAGTAACAAGTTCCCAGTGGTTCATGATAGCCCAAGCATCCAGGATAGTGACCTTCTGCCCCTGAATCTAACATAGCACCAGAGGGGAGCCAGATGCTGCCGGATTAGGCTAGTGAAGTGACTCTGGTGCTCACACCAGTCCCCAAGGAGGCTTTGCCAATGGAGTAGTTGCAATATGTCCTGGTCCGTAGTCAGAGGAGGTGTTTGACTCTCCCTGGAAGAGCTGGACACCACAGATCTAGCAACAGAAGAAGCAGAACTAGCCCTGGACCCTGGTAAGTTTCTGACCAGGTTTGTTGTTATTAATATAGGAGTGGGAGAGATGTCTGGTTTATGACCCAATGCTTATTTTATAACAAGCTGCCTGTATCCCTGGATGGCAGCATGCACACCAGTGCCTTGGCATCATCCCCTCCTGCCTCCACTACGAGGAATTCAGAATGCAGACCAGGAAGCACAAACAGCACTTAAACAGGCATTTAAAAATATTTTTTTTACTTGACACTTGCACATTCTTAGAGAGTCGTATTAGGGTGTTAAAAGTAAGAACCTTAAATTGCCTTCCCTTTTAGTACACTTGATCATACATATCAGCCATGCCACAGTGTAATGACACCAGTAAACTGTACAAGGGGTGGGAGGTTTGAAATATAGTCCAAGGGTGATTAAATCAATGTCCAAAACATGTCTGGGGAGTTGTATGCAGTCCAGAAACATGCAGGGAGAAATGTGCAGTTCCTGAGAGTCTGTATTATGTGCATTTGCATGCAGTCCATAGGCAGATGTAGACAAAGCAGGCTGTATCGTAAACCAGAGGGAGGTAGTAAACCCTGTGGACACCGATGAAGCATCCTGTTGATACCCCCATGAATTCTGACCCAACCCCAAGTGCTGATGCTGCAAACTTTTCCTGTAGTAGGAATTACAGATAGGTAGTCAGTCACATTTTTGGAGAAGGCTGTATTTTCCAGGCCCTCCTTTGTACAACACGAGGGCATGCGACTCAGATGTGTTGTTCAGTCAAACCTCTGTGGCATGCACATTTGGCTTGCCACCAGTAGTTTGCAATAGAATGTCCCTGTGCCATTCAGGAATCTCCAGGATCATTATGTCTTCTAGAATGTGGAATGCCTGAAAGGATAGAGAAGACTTAGGCATGTCCCTGCTCCCCACCCAAGGCTACAGTGGTCTCCAATTTTTAAACATACCATTTGTCAATTCACCTTACTGCTGTTTGCGTACTCTTTTTTCATTCTGTTTTACTCAGTTGTGTCCACGGAGCTTCTGGAAACTGAAATGTTCCCCCTGACAATATACTGAAGCTGAGTTTTACAGAGTATCATTTTTTGACATTGAGATTCCACAGGTGCTCTTCTCTGTGGATGAACAGAACCTTTTTTTGAAGTACTGAGATAACAGTGTACAGTTTGATGTCTGCTTTCAGATCCTTCCATCTCTACAGGCCCTTCTACTTCTGCAGCTCAGCCACACTCCAGCAGGAGCCTGGGAATGGTCAAGGAGCAGCCTGAGAAGAAGCATTTCCATGATGAACTAATAGTGGATATCCTGGACAGGGCCAGCAAGCAGGTACCAATACCAAAGGGGAAAGAATTCATGGCAAGTAGAAAAGGCACAGATAGGCTGCAGAATGTAAGGAGAGAATTACAGCACAGTTACTTGAGCAGGAACATCACTTGAGGGAGGAAGATTTATGTGAGAGATTTCTTGTGCCAGTGGCCACAAGAGTCCAAGCTTCTGCTGCACCCAAACCACTACATCCTGAATTCCCCTCTCCTCAGAAACTACATGCTGCAGACCAGCAATGCATTGGACAGTTCAATGGTTGGATTGCCCAGACAATCAGGATTTAACAGTAGCAGGACAGGGCAAATGAACCCCCTGCTGGCCTCCATCCTCCTGCAGCAGTGTCAAGTGCATGCTAAACATGTAAGAAAGGGAAAGGATAATGGGGGATCAGAGGACACACAGAAGTAGGGAATTTCTTTGTTTGCACTGATTTCACCATTTCTCACTGTTCAATGTTTGTGTTATGCAGTTTATTTTATTTCTGGTTTTGATGTTGGTTTATTAGTGGCATGTTGGTGTTTCTTTGGAAGCTGGCCTGCCTGACCATGTATTTTGTAATATATCCATGTCCACAAATAAACTTTCTGGATAAAATAAAAGACTACCATCACTACATCATACCACATAATGAGTATTTCTTCAAAAAATAAAGATAGACATGATAAGGTACAACTGGGAAGTTGTATCCCACCACAATTTCTCAATTAATCTCTTCACATTAATCCATAATGAAAATCTACAGTTTGTGTCACACAAACCGCCCCCCTCCCACGCTGTATAAGCAGTTCTCTCATCTGCAATTAACAACTCATGAAAATCATACAGCATTTGTACTGTACAGCCATAGTACTTCATTTACTGTAAAGACAGCAGTACAAATACAACCATCCATAAATATACTAATCTCCCTCAGCCATTAGTCCATGAAAGTCCATAATGTGAATTTATAAAGCAACCCTGATTTGTTGCCTCTGAGCATCCTGCTCCAGCTGTGACAGGTGCACTTTGTGACTGAGTGTACTGGTTCAGCAGTCAAGTTTTTCCACAGTGCACTACGAACAAAAGGCTAGAGAGCCTACAGCTGAGGAAAGCACTAGGCAGCATGGGATAGGCTGGTTTGAGTCAGATCTGTGTAATGCAGTGTGGACAGTTGAACACAGGATCAGAAATTCTAACGGGAGGGTCAATATTCAGTGTGGACACTCATGCTTGAGCTTACAAACACCAAGCCTGTAGACTTGGGATCCACAGCCCCTGGACTTGCATTGCACTATAAACATACACTCAGAGGTTAAATGATTTGCAAAGGTTCAAACAGTAAGTCACTGGCAGAGTCATGGACATAATTCATACCCCCTAATGTCCATCCAGTGTTCTAACTTCTAGACCACATTGATTCCCTGAACATCTTCTCCAGTACTTAGGATAAACAATGAGGAGTCCTTGTGGCACCTTAGAGACTAATAAATTTATTTGGGCATAAGCTTTCGTGGGCTATAACCCACTTCATCACACCTTCTTGTTAACTGTGGGAATGGGCCACAGTCACCATGATTGAATTAGCCTCGTTAACACTAACCCCCCACTTGGTAAGGCAACTCCCATCTTTTCGTGTGCTGTATATTTATACCTGCTTACTGTATTTTTCACTCCATGCATCTGATGAAGTGGGTTATAGCCCATGAAAACTTATGCCCAAATAAATGTGTTAGTCTCTAAAGTGCCACAAGGACTTCTCATTGTTTCTGCTGAGACAGACTAACATGGCTACCCTTCTGAAACCAGTACTTAGGATGTTACCAACCAAGGTGTGTTTTAGTTTACTAGACCAACTAATGAAGTGTACCACTGCTCTCTTCGGAACTTACATTAGCACTACTTACATTAGAACACATCGATGTGAAATAGACAGCTCAGCAATGTAATCTAAACATTAGATTACATGGCAGAATTTGTCATGCTATAGTACATAATATACTATAATGTACTTAAGTTGACCCAATACCTATATCATATTGTTTCAGTTTTAAAGAAACAGCACTTTTTAGAAGTTTTTTTAAAAGCTTCGCTTTTTAAAAACACTAACATTCTACAGCCAAGCTGTCAACATTTATATAGCTTTTGAGATACTTTTGCAGGAAAAAAAAGTGAGTGAGCCACTCAATGCTCTGTGTCTGTCAGTGCCAGGAACCATGATTTTAATTTGGCAGTGAACTATGCTTTCCATGTTTAGGCAATGCTTAAATCATAAATGATGCTTGTCACTTTGAGTCATTTTGTTCTGATCTCCCTTTTTGCTGGTGAATGTTTGTTTCTTGATATTCCTATTGTACTTGAATTAAAATACATTCTTGGTGTTTCAGTTCTCTATAGTATTTTGTGTAATAAAAGCTTGTCTACTGGTTTAGTTGCATTGGTTTAGTTAAACAGCTTCAAACTTCTTTATAGAGATTTCTATTTCTCTTTAAAAATGTCCACATCTTAAGCCCGTTCCTAGTAGACTTAAGCTAAACTGCATTAACAAAAATAAGGGTACGTCTTCACTACCCGCCAGATCAGCGGGTAGTAATCAATCTATCGGGGATTGATTTACCGCGTCTAGTCTAGACGCGATAAATCGATCCCCGAATGTGCTCCCCGTCGACTCCGGAACTCCACCAGAGCAAGAGGCGGAAGTGGAGTCGACAGGGGAGCCGCAGCCGTCGATCCCGCGCCGTGAGGATGTGAGGTAAATCGATCTAAGATACGTCAACTTCAGCTACGCTATTCTCGTAGCTGAAGTTTCGTATCTTAGATCGATTCCCCCCCAAGTGTAGACCAGCCCTAAGAGTGTCCACACAGCTTTTTTGCATTAGTTTAACTGAATCAGTTTAAAGTCATACCTTGTGTTAAACTGGTGCAACTCCCATATTGGATATTTTATTTGGAGCTACTCAAATAACAGGGTAAACTATGTCCATACAATAGCTCTCCAATAAGCACAGAAGATTAGCCATATCAAACCAAACCCTATCAGACATTCATTGACATTTCATGTTATGTCATTCTCAGCAAGCTGTGTGCACACACTTAGTAAAAAGGTTTCCACTGAAAATATCCATGAAATCTAGTGTTTCTCTCTCTGAGTGCTACATAATCTGAGTTAATAATTCTAGGTAAAGCAATTTTATTTCCACCTAGTCTTATACACACTGATCTTTGTCAGATCTTCTTGATCACTAAAGGGACTTTAGTATCTAACCGCCTCTTTAGGTGCCTATGTCCAACATTTAGGTGACACTGACGTAACACCACTGTTTAGCAGTCACCTATCCTTGTAGGCATGTCAATTTCAGGTGGTAAGCATGCACAAAACTAGGTAGATCCTGACACCGCCAAGCAGCTTGGAGCCCTAGATCATGCCTAAACACTAGCAGGATTCTCATACTATGTGTTCCCCTGCCTATCTTATCTTCCCCTGCCTGATCTGGTAACCACACTCTGAAGACACCTATCCCTACAAAAGCCAGCCACAGGCAAGAATATATTTGGGGCTGGGTGGTATATGTATTATTATACCCTCCAGCCCAGTGGGCACTTTCTTGAGGTGTGGATGACCCAAGTTTGAAGCCCATCTGCCTGTTTTGGAGCAGGGACTTGAACCGAGGACATCTGTCTCCTAGTAGCATGTCCCAACCACCAGCCTATTGAGTATTCTGAAGCAGATGTCTCTCATCCTCTCCTGTTGATGCTGTTCCATGTTGTATAACTAATTAAATATTTATTGAAGCGTTGAACCTGACTCTCTCAGATCCTCCTGGAGTACCTGAACCACTGGAATATAGATTCATAGATTCTAGGACTGGAAGGGACCTCAAGAGGTCATCGAGTCCAGTCCCCTGCCCTCATGGCAGGACCAAATACTGTCCAGACCTAGACCATCCCTGATAGACATTTATCTAACCTACTCTTAAATATCTCCAGAAATGGAGATTCCACAACCTCCCTGGGCAATTTATTCCAGTGTTTAACCACCCTGACAGTTAGGAACTTTTTCCTAATGTCCAACCTAAACCTCCCTTGCTGCAGTTTAAGCCCATTGCTTCTTGTTCTATCATTAGAGGCTAAGGTGAACAAGTTTTCTCCCTCCTCCTTATGACACCCTTTTAGATACCTGAAAACTGCTATCATGTCCCCTCTCAGTCTTCTCTTTTCCAAACTAAACAAATCTAATTCTTTCAGCCTTCCTTCATAGGTCATGTTCTCAAGATCTTTAATCATTCTTGTTGCTCTTCTCTGGACCCTCTCCAATTTCTCCACATCTTTCTTGAAATGCCGTGCCCACAACTAGACACACTACTCCAGTTGAGGCCTAACCAGTGCAGAGTAGAGCAGTACACACCTGTTAGAGCTCACAACACACCTGTTAATACATCCCAGAATCATGTTTGCTTTTTTTGCAACAGCATCACACTGTTGACTCATATTTAGCTTGTGGTCCACTACAACCCCTAGATCCCTTTCTGCCGTACTCCTTCCTAGACAGTATCTTCCCATTCTGTATGTGTGAAACTGATTTTTCCTTCCTAAGTGAAGCACTTTGCATTTGTCTTTCTTAAACTTCATCCTGTTTATCTCAGACCATTTCTCCAATTTGTCCAGATCATTTTGAATTCTGTCCCTGTCCTCCAAAGCAGTTGCAATCCCTCCCAGTTTGGTATCATCCGCAAACTTAATAAGCATACTTTCTATGCCAATATCTAAGTCGTTAATGAAGATATTGAACAGAGCCGGTCCCAAAACAGACCCCTGCAGAACCCCACTTGTTATGCCTTTCCAGCAGGATTGGGAACCATTAATAACAACTTTTTGAGTACGGTTATCCAGCCAGTTATGCACACATCTTATAGTAGACCCATCTAAATTGTATTTGCCTAGTTTATCGATAAGAATATCATGCGAGACCGTATCAAATGCCTTACTAAAGTCTAGGTATACCACATCCACAGCTTCTCCCTTATCCAGAAGACTCGTTATCCTATCAAAGAAAGCTATCAGATTGGTTTGACATGATTTGTTCTTTACAAATCTATGCTGGCTATTCCTTATCACCTTACCAGCTTCCAAGTGTTTGCAGCTGATTTCCTTAATTACTTGCTCCATTATCTTCCCTGGCACAGAAGTTAAACTAGCTGATCTGTAGTTTCCTGGGTTGTTTTTATTTTCCTTTTTATAGATGGGCACTATATTTGCCCTTTTCCAGTCTTCTGGAATCTCTCCCGTCTCCCATGATTTTCCAAAGATAATAGCTAGAGGCTCAGATACCTCCTCTATTAGCTCCTTGAGTATTCATTTCATGCATTTCATCAGGCCCTGGTGACTTGCAGGCATCTAACTTTTCTAAGTGATTTTTAACTTGTTCTTTTTTTATTTTATCCGCTAAACCTACCCCTTTCCCATTAGCATTCACTATGTTAGTCATTCCTTCAGACTTCTCGGTGAAGACTGAAACAAAGAAGCCATTAAGCCATTTCCAAGTTTCCTGTTACTGTTTCTCCCTCTTCAATGAGCAGTGGGCCAACCCTGTCTTTGGTCTTTCTCTTGCTTCTAATGTATTGATAAAAAGTCTTCTTGTTTCCCTTTATTACTGTAGCTAGTTTGAGCTCATTTTGTGCCTTTGCCTTTCTAATCTTGCCCCTGCATTCCTGTGTTGTTTGCCTATATTCATCCTTTGTAATCTGTCCTAGTTTCCATTTTTTATATGACTCCTTTTTACTTTTTAGATCATGCAAGATCTCGTGGTTAAGCCAAGGTGGTCTTTTGCCACATTTTCTATCTTTCCTAACCAGTGGAATAGCTTGCTTTTGGGCCCTTAATAGTGTCCCTTTGAAAAACTGCCAACTATCCTCAGTTGTTTTTCCCCTCAGTCTTGATTTCTATGGGACCTTACCTATCAGCTCTCTGAGCTTACCAAAATCCACCTTCCTGAAATCCATTGTCTCTATTTTGCTGTACTCCCTTCTACTCTTCCTTAGAATTGCAAACTCTATGATTTCATGATCACTTTCACTCAAGCTGCCTTCTACTTTCAAATTCTCAATGAGTTCCTCCCTATTTGTTAAAATCAAGTCTAGAATAGCTTCCTCCATAGTAGCTTTTTCAACCTTCTGAAATAAAAAGTTGTCTGCAATGCAGTCCAAGAATTTGTTGGATAGTCTGTGCCCCGCTGTGTTATTTTCCCAACAGATATTTGGATAGTTGAAGTCCCCCATCACCACCAAATCTTGGGCTTTGGATGATTTTGTTAGTTGTTTAAAAAAAGCCTCATCCACCTTTTCCACCTGGTTAGGTGGCCTGTAATAGACTCCTAGCATGACATCACCCTTGTTTTTTACCCCTTTTAGCCTAACCCAGAGACTCTCAACACTTCTGTCTCCTAGGTCCATCTCCACGTCAGTCCAAGTGTGTACATTTTTAATATATAAGGCAACACTTCCTCCCTTTTCCCCCATCTATCCTTCCTGAGCAAGCTGTACCCATCCACACCAGCATTCCAATCATGTGTATTATCCCACCAAGTTTCAGTGATGCCAACAATGTCATAGTTGTATTTATTTATTAGCTCTTCCAGTTCTTCCTGCTTATTACCCATACTTCTCGCATTTGTATATAGGCATTTAAGATACTGGTTTGATCTTGCCTCCCAGTTTTGCCCTGACCCTCCTTTCTCTCTGCCATTATAGCCCATGCTCCCTCTTGTTTCTGACCCATCTCCCAGGCCTCCATGTTCCTCACTTACCTGCAGGCTTTGCTCACCTGTCGAACGTAGTTTAAAACCCTCCTCACTAGGTTAGCCAGTCTGTGTCCAAATAGGATCTTTCCCCTGCTTGAAAGGTGAACGCCATCTCTGCCTAGCAGTCCTTCCTCGAATAGCATCCCGTGGTCGAAGAAGCCAAAGCCCTCCTGGCGACCCCATCTTCGCAGCCAGGCATTCATCTCCATGATGCATCTGTCTCTGCCCGGGCCCCTACCTTTGACAGGAAGAATCGAAGAGAATACCACCTGCGCTCCAAACTCCTTCACCTGTACTAGCAGAGCCCTGTAGTCACTCTTGATCTGCTCAGTGTCACACCTCGCAGTATCTTTGGGGTTTGTTTTTTGTTTTTGTTTTTTTTAGGGGGGGAGGGTGTTGTGCAAGAAAGGACTGACATGGGTTAGGCACCTAACTACAGGACAGAGTTCATGGCTGTGAATCCTGAACAGAGGGAGGCATCTCCCTCTAGCCTAGAGTTAGGCACCTTTCCTCAGTATTTCCTACTAGCTCCCTTAGGCAGTTCTCAGCTCAGCTTGCTGGCTTCAGTGAGTCCATTTTTTTAGGTGCCTACCTCTCCCCACATAATGCATTGGGAAGCTTGGACTAATTCAGAGCTGCGAATTTCACTGGGCAATATGTATTGCAATGCCTAAATCCCCTTTATGAATCTAGCCCCAGAACCGAATTGCAAATGCCCAGCAGGGAACCCCCTGTTAGAGGCATTTCCATGCTACTGCTGGGCCCTGCATCTGCACCATCCAGCCCCCAGTTCTGAAGGAAGAAGGGAGCCTTTTCGGAGGTGGAGGGGCGGGAACACAGCAGAGCTCTGCCATGGAAATCCTCCTCTGGTTTAGAGTCCTTTAAAGATCCTAAGCCACTGGCAGAACTTAAGCTACCAAGCAGCAACTACAGCTTTAAGTTGCATTGAGGCTACAGATGGCCCTGAGAACTGGGGAACAACCTAACTGCCGCCCTCCATGCCAAGCTCATCTTAGTGACAACCTTCTGTGATATCACCATTTGGATTCTCCATGGTCCTCCAGTAAAAAAAGGGAGGCAAGGACTTACTTTTTCTGCTTGAAATAGAAATATCATGTATGTAAATTTTAGGCCATCTGTACACATTGTAAAGATGAAGAACATGAACCAGATTCTATTGTAGTTTGGGTCAGGCTTTCAAATCCATGATACTGGAGTGAGTTCAAAATTATGCAAAATGTGTTTGCCTATCTCTATTAGAAACCCTAACATAGAATTTCACAACAAGCTTATGTGACTCCTTAAAAAAAACAGGACTAAAGAAATGGAACACTAGAAATCTGAAGGGCTCTTTTCAGCACCATAAAGACACAGCTTCTTTGGAGCTTCTCCAGCATTTTATCTAGATAAAGCTCCACACTTGTCAAGTGTTGATATGATAAAAGTATAGATTTATGAAGCATAGTAGGTTTATAGATTTAGAAAGGCATTAAAATATCCACAGAATAAAAGAGATAGTTCTATTAATCATGTGATTATGGTGCAGACTAGTTTTAGCAGCAAGAAAAATCTTGAATGTTGCCATCCTGGTTGAGTAAGAGGTACTATTTAATTCAAGCTCTCTCTAAGGCTAAAATATTGAGAGTAGAGTTTAGAAAATTAGGCTGTTTGTCAAAATATGTATGATTGGGTGCCTTAATTTTTGGTTGTCCAACTGAGCAGCTACTTGCTATAAATCAGGCCCTGTTAAGATGTCTCCAGTTAGGCATCCAAATATTGAGAGACCAGTCACTTATGAAAATCTTGGTCAATGTCTTCCTCCATTTGTTTGCCAGACTAACAGATAAGGCAATAAGTTGTTTGGAACTTTGTAATCAGTTGTACATTGGAAAGTATTTGCTAGAATGTCACCTGCTAGTGTTCTTGTATAGATATTATAATTCAGCAGCTTTTTCCTCAATTTTCAAGTCTCTCCCCTTTTAGAGGGTGCTTATGTGTGGAAAATGAGGGTTCAGAACACAGAAGATTGATATGAGATGTGGGAACTATTTTGCAACCAAATCCAAAATCATAAATATTGAATCTAGGTTTTGAGTACAGAACTGAAAGCCCCAAACTATATGCATGCAACTTTTAGGGTCCAAAAACCCTTGCATAAAACTGAAAGTTGTTTTGCTGTCTCTAACCAGGGACATGTTTTTTCAAGATGTGATTTTTTGTATAATGAAACTTGGGATGTCAAGTCATATCTGGCTTGAATAAACCCTTAGAGTTAATATTGCAGGTGCAGTTCCAGAGCTCAATCCTGCAAGACTCTGTACAATCCCTGCACATGGATTCTGGCACCAGCTGATTATCTGATCCAAAATTTTAATTTCTTCCTGAGGCACTTAATCTGTTTTTGTTAGAACTTTATCTGATTTGACATGTCAAAATGTCAAAAAGGAAACCAAAAACCCCCAACAGATTTCATTTAATAGTTACTTGGATAAATGTCATTTGAACATGAACTGATGAAAACTCTCCTGCTATTCACAGCACAATATTACAAGAGAGCATTCTGGATTTTGCTTGGTGAACCAACAAACAGATTAACAATAAATGAGAATCTCAGAGGGCAAGCAGCCCATTTATAACTTCCTAGTGGGGCTCCCTAAATAACGCAGAGTTGTACAAATGGAGTATTAGAACTCTGGAAATTGGAAAAGAAAAATATATTAAAAAGGCAAGAACCCAGCGCTGAAGTCCATTTCTCAGAATGATGAACAAAAATGCATTTTCCAAAACTCCATGTTAACATAGTCCTTCTCATTAGCAAGACTAAATGTAAATGCATATTTATTATGATTAAGTGAATATTAAAATGGCTTTGCACAATGTATTCACTTCCAGTAAGTGGTTTTGCTTAATTCTATCCAATCTGAACCAGCCATTAATATTGTAATCTCCACCTTCAGGCGATTTATAAGCAAAATTGCTCTTTTAGCTTTATGAAAAATTTTCAGCACCACAGAATATTTCAATGAAAAAACCCTCAGCACTATGGTCAGGATGGGAATGTCTGCACAGTTAGATAAACTTTTGTGAAATATAGCCTACCAACACAGCTTAGACAAACACTATTGATCATGCTGAAATGCAGCATGGAAGAAAAATTACAGAGCAGCAGTATTAAGGACAAAAGCATTGCCCACTAAAGCTCCAATTACAGATTTGCCAGCTCCACGTCAGTGGGCAACAAAAACAATCTGCACAGCATAGCCTGTTTGCTAAATATCTCCTTTGGTCTTTTCACTATCACACCACAAAAGCACAATCACATACACCACCACCACTCCCCTCATCTCAGGAAATGCCAGACCTTAGAAAGACAATGATGCCCAACATGAGACAAATGCCTCTCTTCTCTTGGAGAAGAGTACAGTAACTGTAGAGAGCATAGTAATTGGTTTAATCTGAGCTCTATTACAGTTGTAAGTATTGGAGTTACTCTGTAACAGGATATACCAAACCCCTAAGGTGCCAGTAATGTGTAGGTGTACATAAAGCAAGAGATAGTCCCTGCCCCAAAGAGTTTATGTTCTGAATAGACAAGGCAGACGGGTGAGAGATAGGAAATATTGTTTTATCCACATTTTATAGATGGCGAACTGAGGCACAAAGGGATTAAGTGACTTGCCCAAAGTCATACAGGAAGACCGTGTCAGAGTGCAGATCACTGGATGGACACTCATTCTACAGTAGTAAAAATCCAAATAAATAAATAAATAATATTAACAAGCGGGACTGATGTCTGTGAAGTGGAATGTAAACTCACTCACACACATTGTCTCTCTCCACTCTCCCCTGCTATGGGTTCAGACATCTCCTAGGGCCTTAACTGATGGCCTGACAAGATTGCAGCTGTATTTCTTTGAGATGGCAGGATAGATTTTTATGAGCAGGGAGTTAATCTAATTGTGGATTGGAAACTATGTTATAGTCACCTTCCAGAGTAATAACACCTTGCCGGCATTTGTCAGTTTTGGTCTTTACTAAGATAAAGAATATGAAATCTGATTCAAATGCTGCATGTATGTTGGACACATTCGTTCTGTTCCCATATACAGCATGCCTAATATGATAATGCTTACCTTATCTACTAGGGTAATGACTCTATAGTTGTGAGCCTATACCATGCTAGTCCAGCCCAAATGCATACTAAATTTATTTTTATATCTGAGAGTACATACACATGAAGCCCTGCTTTTCTTTTTTAAAGAAAGAAAATAATTGTTTTCCTTGTTAATTGGAATTTTCCCCTTTATATTCTAGATAAAGAGTTTCAAGCCACTCCCAGCACCTATGATTTCCTTTAAAGTCAAATCTTAGTTTCAAGGCCACATCTAGTCTTGATTGCATTGACAACATAGAAAAATAAACGTTTTCAAAAAACAAAAATAAATTATAAACTAACAAAACTACTCAAGAATCTCAGCAATTCAGTTATATTGCCTAGCTAATCACACTTGTGCTGGGAAATATTTATGATGTATTTCCAATATAAAACTGAAGCTTTAGCTTATTATTATTGTTACAGGACAGGAAAAAAGTCAGCAAGAGTTCACAGCTTCTTAACCATTTAAGTATTTAGGATTGCAGAAAGTAACAACAACAAGGGATCGGTCTTGCATGCATATAAGCACTTGAGTGTCTCTACCATCTTGAGTCGTTCTATTGACTACAATGGGACTATTCACATGGGGCTCAGTGCTGCAAGGTACTGAGCATACTAGCCCCAAGTCAGCATAGCACTTAGCTCTGACATAAATTTAAGTCTGTGAAAGTCAATGGGGCTACTCACATACTTACAGGGCAAAAGAGTGTTTTGCTGGGTTGGGGCCAGAATGCTCAGCACCTTGCAGGATAGCTCACAGAAGACTGATCCAAAGCCCATTGAGGACAATAAAAATCTTACCACCAACTTCAACCAGGTTTGGATTATGCCCATGATTTATAAAGCTATTCACATGTTAAACTGCTTCCTGGATCAGGCTCTGGAAGATAAAAGAATGTATATCGGGGAGGAAGATATGGGATCAAGCGTAGCCAGGGAGTGACAATTAGCCCAATAACATATAACTAGTAGATCACCCATTTATTGAGTCACTATTTCTATTTTTAGAAATTCCTCCCTCCCTTTTCTTTCTTAGCTTTTATTATCACCTTTAAAAATCTGGGCCTATGTATTTAGGCATTGCTCCAGTCAGTGTTGCACAGCTAAAGGGAAGGGTTTTCAAAAGTTCCTTGTGGTGATGACGCAGGAAACAGAACGCCAGGTTTGTTGGTAGCCAGAGAGCTTTACAAGCCTCTTGCAAAAAGCCTCCCAGGAAAACTTTTCCTGGGGTTTTTATTTCTCTCCTTACTTTGTTTACAACTCTTCTTAGTGGTTACATTCTTGCGCATAGAAGAGCCAGGCAGTATACATGCACATAAGATAACGAACCCATCTCTTGAGCGCGTGAACACCAGCTGCGAGGGTACAATCAAATCAGCCAAATAAGTTTCCCAAACACAAACGCTGGATTGAAGGTCACTCCTGCCTCGTAGCCATGGGAGCAGTTTGCCGCGCCTGTGAACTGGCGATTCGGGAGCTATGCATCTCTACAGTTCCTATATGACTTTCGCTGGGGTTTAGGCCCATTTAAAAATCCCAAATTTAGAAGCCTAAATCCCACTAAATTTTAATAAGCATCAAAGAGCCTAAGTCACTTTTGAAAACGGGACTTTATTTTGCTCAGCATTGCATAGTCTAAGTCTAAATACCTTTAGAACTGTGGGCCTCAGCTAACTAGTGAGGTTTGAGGAAAATGCATGTATCGGCAAATATAAAGCTTTTTTGGACTGTGTGAAGATGATTTTAATGTCTTTCGCAACTAGGTTTTCAGGCTTGCTGAATGGATGTTATTATTTTGGATACTATTATTTTTTTCTGGATGGATTCAGAGTCGCTTACGTCTTCTGCAGAATAAAGAGGAAGTCATAAAAAACCATGGCAGTTTTATTTTTATATAATGGCTATGGTCAGGATTGTTTATTGGTAACTTATGGTTTATCTTCAACCAGTTTTGCCATATTTCTGTATTTTTGTGCACACTCCTACCAATGTCAGGAATTGTTTCACTAACTATGGCCATGTCTACACTACAAAGTTGGTCAAATTACGTTATGTCAACATACAGCCAGCTACTTTTGTATATTGCCTAGGCATGCACATATTTCAATGCATCAGTGCTGTCCCTACTCATCACAAGTGATTGTGTGGATGGCAAATACAGCCATACACCACAGCTATGTATCCCAGGGTGCTCCATGCCATCAGCTGGCTCAATGCCTTGAGACACATTTTTGCAGTTTGAGGGATACCAATTATTCACCCAGAGATTTCTGGGAAATAGGGTTCAAGCTCCCACGATGTCACATTCCCATAATACTTGTTCTGTTCCATAATGTTTGCACCATTGTTTAAATCTCTCACAGTTGTATTTGCTGCTTTTCAGTGTGCATAGTCTCTCCAGCAGAAGAGCAAAGTGTAGTTTTAATAGACATTGCTAACACAGGAGGCCAAATTCTCCTATATTAGCACAACTTGAGTGAGTACTACAAATGGACTTTCAACGAGGAAGATGTGGAGATGTTCAAATGCAATAAATGATAGACACAGCAAATAAAATGACAGGCTGCTGCTGGCATTCACAGAGCAGCTCCACATGATGGATTGCCTCTTCTGGGTCCAAGAAAAGAGAACTGATTGGTGGGATCACGTCATAATGCAGGTTTGGGATGATACGCAGTAGCTGCAGAATGTTCAGTTGCAAAAGGCCACATTCCTGGATGTGTGTGCCAAACTCTCATAGGATCTCCAGTGCAGAGATACCAAAATGAGAGCTGATTGACAGTGGAGAAGTGAGTGGTGATCACACTCTGAAAGCTTGCAATCCCAGATTACTATCTGTCAGTGACCAATCAGTTTGGAGTTGGAAAATCCACAGTGGGGACCATTATTCTCCAAGTATGTAAGGCTGTTAAATGTATTCTGTTGCATAGGACTGCGACTCTCAGTAACATGCAGAAAACAGGACATAGATTTGCAGCAATGAGGTTCCTAAACTGCAGTGTGGCAATAGATAGCAAGCATATCCCTGTTCTGGCACCACCCATTTTGCCAGTGAGTACATAGCATGAAAAGCATCCCTTTCTGGTTATGCAAGTGCTAGTGGATTACCTGAAATGCTTCAACCATTTCAGTGTCGGCTGGGCAGGGATGGTGCATGGTGCTTGCAACTTTAAGAACACAGGACTTTTAAAAAAGGACTTTAAAAAAGCTGCAAACAGAGACTCTCTTCCCCAACTGGCGCATTGTCAGTCGCCATTGAAACGTCAGTAGTGATTCTGTGGGACTGTGATGGGATTTATAGGACACTGTAGCGGGGTGGTCACCCGCTCCTGCCTGGGAAGGGTTAAAGCCAGCCCTGCAGAGGGCTGGGGCTGTGGAAGGAAAGACCTGGGCTGATTGGGGGAAGCAGCTGCAGCTGGGCCACGCCCCAATCAGAGCCCAGCTGGCCCTATAAAGGCTTGAGCCAGGAGCAAGGAGACAGTCTTTCTCTCTATACTCAGAGAGAAAAGGGCCTGGCTGCAGGGAGCTGAGACAGAGTACCTGGGTGGAGCAAGGCTGGGGAGCTCTGGCCTGGAAAGCCCCAGGCTGTGGCCTAGTAGAAGGCCAAGGGGTACTGGGGGTTACAGAGGGCAACCCAGGGGTAGGCCAAGGCAGCAGGTCCAAACCCACCCTTGCCAGTGATGAGTAGGCTGATACTGCAGTCTGCCCCTGGGCGTGGGGCTAGATGAAGACTGGCAGTAGCCTGATACTGAGGCAAGGTGGGGATAATGGGTGGGGTTCCCCTGGGAGGAGACATCCCAGTTAAAGGGGCACCAGGGTCCTGGGAGGGACAAGGGGCCAGAAGTGACAAAGTGGTAGTGGATCACCGGCCTGCAGAGGGTGCTCTGGGCTGGAAATCGAGCTAATTCCCAGGATAACCAGCAGGAGGTGCTGCAGGGGTGAGTCTGACCCTTACAGACACCCACTAAAACAGAGTGAGGCATGGAGCAGTACTGGGCCAGGCGGGGCCTGCCCTGTGAAGCTACAGGGTATACTCTGGGTGGAGTGATAGTTTAAAGGGGCACTGGTAGTGCAGTAACAAGGAGCAAGGAGCTACAGGCTGCACCAGGAAGTGAGATTGACACCTGGAGCTGTGGGTAGAGTGACTGCAGGCTTGATAAGGCCACTCCAGGAGCAGTGATACATATTTCCCTACCTTTTGAGTGAGGAACCCACTTTATCAGATGCATGCAGTGGAAAATACAGTAGGAAGATATATATACACACACACACATATACACAGAGAACATGAAAAAATGGGGGTTGGCATACCAACTCTAACAAAACTAATAAATTAAGGTGGGCTATTATCAGCAGGAGAAAAAAAAACTTTTGTAGTGATAATCAGGATATCCCATTTCAAGCAGTTGACAAGAAGGTGTGAGTAACAGTAGGGGAAATATTAGCATGGGGAAATAGTTTTTAGTTTGTGTAATGACCCATCCACTCAGAGTCTTTATTCAAGCCTAATGTAATGGTGTCCAGTTTGCAAATTAATTCCAGCTCTGTAGTTTCTCATTGGAGTCTGTTTTTGAATGTTTTTTTTTGTTGAAGAATTGCGACGTTTAGGTCCGTAATTGAGTGTCCAGGGAGGTTGAAGTGTTCTCCGACTCGTTTTTGAATGTTTTAATTCTTGACGTCTGATTTGTTTCCATTTATTCTTTTGCTTAGAAACTGTCCGTTTGGCCAATGTACATGGCAGAGGGGCATTGCTGGCGCATGATGGCATATATCACATTGGTAGATGTGCAGGTGAACGAGCCCCTGATAGTGTGGCTGATGTGATTAGGTCCTATGATGGCGTCCCTTGAATAGATATGTGGACGGAGTTGGCAACAGTCTTTGTAGCAAGGACAGGTTCCTGGGTTAGTGTTTTTATTGTGTGGTGTGTGGTTGCTGGTGAGTATTTGCTTCAGGTTGGGGGGGGGGCTGTCTGTGAGTGAGGACTGGCCTGTCTCCCAAGATCTGTCAGAGTGAGGGATCGTCCTTCAGGATAGGCTGTAGATCAGGGATACTTTTCACAGCAAACCTGGTGGCTGAACTTTGTGACTTTGTCCTCAACCACAACTATTTCACATTTGGGGAAAATATATAGCTTCAAGTCAGCGGCACTGCTATAGGTATCTGCATGGTCCCACAGTATGCCAACATTTTTATGGCTGACTTAGAACAACACTTCCTCAGCTCTTGTCCCCTAACGCCTCTACTCTACTTGCACTACATTGATGACATCATCATCTGGACCCATGGAAAAGAAGCCCTTGAGGAATTCCACTATGATTTCAACAATTTCCATCCCACCATCAACCTCAGCCTGGACCAGTCCACACAAGAGGATCCACTTCCTAGACGCTACAGTGCTAATAAGCGATGGTCACATAAATACCACCCTATACCGGAAACTTATTGACCGCTACACTTACCTACGTGCCTCCAGCTTCCATCCAGATCACACCACTCAATCCATTGTCTACAGCCAAGCTCTAAGATACAACCACATTTGCTCCAAACCCTCAGACAGAGGCAAACACCTACAAGATCTCTATCAAGCATTCTTAAAGCTACAATACTCACCTGCTGAAATGAAGAAACAGATTGACAGAGTCAGAAGAGTACCCAGAAGTCACCTATTACAGGACAGGCCCAACAAAGAAAGTAACAGAACGCCACTAGCCGTCACCTTCAGCCCCCAACTAAAACCTCTTTAGCACATCAAAGATCTACAACCTTTTCTGAAGGACGATCCCTCACTCTCTCAGATCTTGGGAGACAGGCCAGTCCTTGCTTACAGTCAGCCCCTCAACCTGAAGCAAATACTCACCAGCAACCACACACCACACCACATGCATCTGATGAAGTTGGTTTTAGTCCGCAAAAGCTTATGCCCAAATAAATTTGTTGGCCTCTAAGGTGCCACAAGTACTCTTCATTCTTTTTGCTGCTAAGACTATGACTACACCCCAAATGAGGCAGCCACAGCCTAATAGGAAGCAATCCAGTAGGGCGTGTAACTTGGGGTAGACCAAGTGGTGCAGACACTGCAACATTCTTTTAGGGCCCTGGGTAAGAACCTAGTGAAGTGGGAGGGTGCAGGTCCCCCTTCCCCCTGTCATGACAAGAACATATAGTGGCATAAGAGGAGAGACACAGGGAGACTGTGGCCTGCTGTATATGAACTTGCAGGGGCCCTTCTAGAATGTGCAGATGGAGAGAACTGTGAAACCACTGCCTGACCTCTAGGCCAGCTGGCTATCAGGCTGCTCCAGTACAGGGATCTAGCCTATATCATGCTCTCCTGGCTCATGAAGCTGTACACTAGCTACCCGGAGAGCACCAAAGAAAGATTCAATTAGCAGTTCTGTAGGCACAGGCATACATCCCCATTATCATAGCTGCGTGTTGTATACTGCATGTCTGAGACAAAGGCTACTGCCAGAGTGAAGGGATGAAGTAGATTGTCTGCTGAATTTGAACAGCAAGACACAAAGGCTGTTAAACCAACTGGGGGCTATTCAGCTGACAGATCTTAAGACCATGCAGTCACTTTAGCTTTGGAGCAGGGCTGGCTCCAGGTACCAGCTTGCTCAGTTGGTGCTTGGGGCGGCAGATTGTTGGAGGCGGCATTCTGCCCAATCCTAGGGCGGCACGCGTTTTGTTTTGTTTTGTTTTGTTTTTGTTCCGCTCCGGCCACCCTGTAGGGGACGGTGGCGCGGAGAACCAGAGCGCCCTGCAGGGCAGTCCTCTTTCTTCCCTCCCCGCCAACCGGAGCAGAGCCCTCGCAGCAGGAGGCGGCGCAAACGGGAGGGGCCGCGTGGCAGCGCCTCTGCTCTAGCCCTGGCCTCCCCCTTCTCTCTCTCTCCCGCCCGCTTCCCCCTTCCCCCCCCCCCCCAGCCAGTCCCCCTGTCCCTGCCCCCCGGCCGCCCCCTTTTTTTTTTTTTTTTTTTTTTGCTTTGCCGTTCTGGCCGCCCCCTTTTTTGTTTGTTTGTTTGTTTGCTTGCTTGGGGCAGCCAAAAAGCCAGAGCCGGCCCTGCTTTGGAGTGCCTCAATACAACACTGCTCCGCAGCTCAAGCCATGGCAAGAACAGACTAGTCTAACGGGGAGGAAAAGGTGTGTTCTAGTGGATGGAAGGTTTAAATGTTGGGCACGCAAGTATGAGTATAGTGAGAGTGAGGTGAATATTGTCAATATTGTCACAGGTAGTGGTGATTTGGGGTGATCTCTGAACTCTTGAGGGTGACAAAGGCACAGAAAACCCAGCTGCTACTGACATCCGGAAGCTGCCCAGACCCATATACTAATACAAAGCAGCATGGGAAAGTTTCCTGTCATGGAGGAGGAAACAAAACTGCTATCCCTAGAAATCTTCAGGAGAGGAATGCAGAGCATCTCCATGAAAGTTTAATTGAGATCGCTCAAGAAGATGAGATATCACCATTCAGATAAATAAAGTACTCTGGTACTCTGCCACATCTTCTCCCATCCCCTTTTGCCCAACAAGGGAAAGAACTGAACAGCAGATGCTGACTACCTCGGAGTTTGTTCTACATCTATTGAGCAGAGCACACGGATGTGATGTGGATTGTGTGTCTTTAAGCATGTGGGACTCACCCCTGCGGCACCTCCTGCTGGTGTCTTGGGAATTAGCTTATTTCCAGCCTTGGAGCACCCTCTGCAGGCCAGTATCCTGCTGCCGCTTGGCCCCATGTCCTTCCCTGGACTCCGGTGCCCCTTTATCTGGGGTGCTGCCCTCTGGCAGCACACCCCTCAGTTTCAGGGTCTCCCCACCTCCTATCCCCACCTCACCTCAGTCATAGGCTACTGCCAGTCACCAACTTGCCCCCATGCCCTGGGGCAGACTGCAATATCAGCCACTCATCATAGGAAAGGTTGGGTCTGGACCTGCTGCCTCTCTGCAACCCACTACCTCTATGGGGCCTTGGACAAGGCCCTGCAGCCTGGGGAGTTGCCAGCCTGGAGTTCCCCAACCCCTCTGGCCTTTCACTAGCCCTGCCTCACTCTAGGCACCCTGAGCTTCCCAGCAGCAGAGAGACTGTCTGCTCCCAGTCCACTGCCCTCCTATAAGGGCCAGCTCTGGCCTGATTGGGGCATAGCCCAGCTGCAGCTGCTTCCTCAGTCAGCCTAGTAGCTGCTTTCTCCTGCCATAGACCTCTCCCAGGGCTGTTTTGAACCCCTCTGGGCAGGAGTGGAGTGATTACCCCGCTACAGTGTCAGACTGCCATATAACTTTTTTGATTTTATTCTCTAACATTTCATATTCTAACATAAAAGTAAAGAAAGCAACCAAAAGCCAATGGCTTTGTTCTCTAAACTTATAGATGGGATGAGCACCATTTTTACATGGGGAGAAGGGAGGGAGATGAGATTTTGGGTGAGAAAAAGGTTAAAAATGGAAAAGACTATAAGGAATAATGCATGTACACTTCTATCCCTTCACCACCAGGTACAGCTGTATTCATCTGGTGGGCCAGGCTTGACTCCACCAGGGTTTCAAACAGCCCTGGCTTGCTGCAAGGTTTGAGTTCTCTATATCATCTCCGCCACTCCTGATGTTCGAAGCAAGGGTCTCCACCTACAGATTATGCAAAGTGCCCCAGTCAAATGTAGAGTGCTGATGGGATCCCTGCCAATTATGGGATGCAGGTTCCATTCGAAGTGGCAGATCCGTGGGGTAGCACCAGATTTGTTGTCCTCCCTTGCCTTCTGGTATGCCTCAAAGTTCCTTTGCTTTCATGTGGCACTGCTGCTTATTCCTATCATGCCCTGTTTCAGCATCCTCTCTGCAATCTGCACATAGATGTCAATATTTCTATGGCTGTTCCATAACTCTGCTACCACAGTCTTTTCTCACCACAGTCTAAGGAAATCCAGGAACTTCTTGCCTGCTCTAGGCAGAAGCAGATCTAGCAGCTCTGTGTGTGTGAAGCTGGTATGGTCAGATGAACACAACAAAGACAAAGTAGAAGGTGTACTCACCAAGGTAAGCAATGAGGGGAAAGCATGTCAAAAACATGTGGGAGGTTTTAAGTAGGTTCAGCATGGCTGTATATTGCTCAAGGAGGTGACATAAGCATCCTGTTACAACAATGCAATAATGTCAGCAGGACCCAAATTTTGGTGTAGACACACCATGTGCACCTACATCAATATAAGACAAATTAGATCAACCTAACTTTGTAATGTAGACCAGGCCTATGCCTTTCTAAAGTAGTGTAATTATAATAGTACAAAAACAACATGTTAATATTTTTGCTTTATCTGTTATCATTTTTGTTTTCTTCCAGACACACGCTCTTTTCCAGGGCTGCAATGCTCTCGCGATGGTGCAACTGTGCATAGCTAAAAAATGATGTCTACACAGCAATTAAAAACCCACGGCTTGATCATGCCAGATGACTTGAGCTCATAGCCCTGCAGCCTGAGCCCTATTTAATTGCAGTGTAGACATTTGGGCTTGGCTGCAACCCAAGCTCTGGGAAACTCTCCCTCTGCACCTCTCAGGGTCCTGGAGCCCTGACTCCAGACCAAGCCAGAATCCAAATATCTACACCACAATTAAACAGTCCCTTAGCCCATGCCCTGTGAACACAGGCCAGCCTCAAGTTTTTAATTGCAATGTAGACATGCCCTATATTCCTTCCAACTTTCTCGCTTCAGTAAACATGGTGTTGCCTGACGTGTACTCTGATTCAAGAAAGCACCTATGCATGTGTTTAAGTTCATCCCTATTCAGGACAGTACTTCAGCATGTGCTTAACATTAAGCACAATGTTTAAGTACACTTTTTTCTGAACATAAATCAAGAGAGTACTAATTAGGTCTCAAGCTTTTTAATGACTATTAAAGTCAATGATATATGACTGATGAGCAGAACAAAAATTAATCAGATAGCCCATTGAATTAGTGTAGATGTGATTGGAATATACTCTTATGAGCCAAGAACCCAGTAATCCATCACAGGTAGAATTAATTGTTGGATGAGTATTTGCCTAGTGATCAAATTGAGTTTAAGTCCTTCCCGTTGTTCAAAGTATTCTGCAAAACAGATGGCTTTATTTACAGCATTGTGTCATATTAAACCAAAAAACAACAACATTCAAACTTCACAGAGACTGATAGCAAATAAAAGTTATCATGTGACAACTATTCTGTGACTTATGTACCTGGTGTCAGCCCATTTAGTTGTTGACAGGTGGCAACATAATAATTAGCATCCTAAATAGGTTTTGTGAGAATGAGTTAGGCATCTGCCTATACCCCACAAACAAGAGGGGGGGGGGATGATTTTTTTTTAGCCCTGCTGTTAGAGCACTAACCTGGGATACAGGAGACCCAGGTTCAATTCCACCCTCTGGCTGAGGGGGACTCTCACAGGGTGGATTGAGCCCTTTAAGAAGGATTTGGTCCAGCCCACCTGTGCCTTGTTAATAGCCTTTCAATGGGGCCATCTGGTTTTTATAAAGAACCAGAGGAGGAAGCCATGGCAAAGAGTGAGAAAGGCCCACAAAGCTTTAGTGTTTTCTCCTTAGCTTCAGGACTTAATGTCTGACCCATGTGCATTCAGGGCTTTCACAGCTGGATTCCCCACAGATGGGTAGACTCTTTATTATCCCATTTTTAGGGGTTGGTAGAGAATCCTAGCCAATCCTCTCCACTGCGCTTTAATCTAGGACCCAATAGTAGACCATTTAGTTCTGCTCCCTGGATTACTTCCTACCTAAATTCCCCTTCTGCTCCCTCCCCAAGGTAAGTTTAAAGCACTGAACAGAAAATAAAGTTTGACCTTTCCTAACAATCACCACTCTCTCTTTTGGTCAGGTCTCAGGCAATTAGAGGTCCCGGGCTGTGACTCTCCAAGAGCAAACATCTGTGCCCTTCTACTGCTTGTCTTCTTGTGAGCTATGCTGCTTCTCCTTTTAAGCTCCATCCCCAGCTTGTGCAGGCTTTGCTGATGTGGCTGGGTAGGCCACCTGGCCTCGGAGCTCCTTCTTAACCCCGTGTTCTCCAGTGTGCTGTTTGTATACCTCATCACAAAGTCCTACTAAAATGAAATTAAATGTACTCTGGTGCAATTGATTTTGAGTAATTCCACTGACTTCCACAGTCACCAACATGCTGAGAGGAATTTCCTTATGTTTAGGCACCCTGCTTGGTTCTATGCATGTACCACACTGCAGAGGTGCAACTACATGAAAAAAGTGGGGTGAAATGAACAGGGGAATGAAAGGGTGGGGAGGGAGCCACAACAAGGGAGACATTAACAAGATAGTAAAAAATAGGAGGGTGGCATAAACCCTAGTAGCTATGGCTATCCTACTAAGTGATCCTGAAGCAGTTAGTATTTATATTCCAGAAGGAAGAAGGAGGAAAGCCAAGGAAAGCAAAGAGCTAACAATCCTCTGAAGGCCTTTTCCAATTGTCCTAGCTTGTGAGGTCGGCCAGTCAAGCTTGGCAGGATTTCCAAACAGCTCCTTAAAAACCTGAGGCAAGGGTGGGTATCCTGAGCTTGTCCAGTTCCTGAAAGTGCTTTAAATGGGATTATCATACAGCATGCTTGCATCAAAGCATAATAAACAGCCTTTCTAATCAGGGCCTGATGCATTATTTATTTTCTCAAATTAACAGTCATATCACGTGCAAATTAAAAGCAACTTGATTCATCCCATTATGTTTATAAACAGTAGCAAGTGCAGTTATTATAGGAATAACTATGGGGGGAAAGTGTTTATTATGGAATACTTAAAGTAGATCCCTTTAAATACTTTTATTTTTCACTGTTAAAAAAATCCAGCTCATTGACAATCCAATTACAGATAGTATGGTAGCACTGCAATCAAATACAAATTTTGCCATAAAATATACAGTTTTATTATAATAATTGCTTAAATTGTCCTTTTAAACTGTAAATAAACACCTCTAATATACATACTTCAAGTAACTCAAATTAGCAGTTTAAAAGGACTGCTTTCTATTGTCTGTGTAATTGTAAAAACTGTTTGATTTGGCAATAAACAAAATGTAAGGAACCGAATTGGCTGTGATGCAAATTTATTAACTTTAAATGTAGTATTTATCATAGCTAATTTGAGGAGGGATTATGCCAGCCATTGGCATATAAAATATTCAAGATGGCTTAAAATTGCATTCAACTATGTCAATTCACAACTACACTGCTCTGCAAAATTGCTACAATGAGGCACTTAACATTCTCAAATCATCTTTGATAGTAAATACAGGTTTTCAGGAGGGTTATTTTAAAAAAGGAAGGAAGGAAATGTGTGTTAAATTATTCAAATTGAACAAAATCTGTGTGATTACTATGTTCCCCCCACACACTTCTGGATATTCTATAAAAGTCAAGACCACGCTATGCCTTCATTAAAAAATAAAATAGATCGAGCCTTTTCATTGCAGAAGTAGCCTTGAAAATGTAAGCTTAGTGTTGCTACTTTAGAACAAGTCAAGATGGCTCATGTAAAGATACAGGAGCCAAGCCTGTAGAATTCTTTGAAAGATTTAACATAATGGATAAAGGAGCACTAGTGATAGTTTATTGAAGACTTCCCAGTGCTTTTATGAAATACTCTCACAAGAAGCTACTTAGGAAAACTGGTAACCATGGTGAGAAGTAAAGTCCTGTCATGCATTAACACGTGGTTACATTATTGGAAATAGGATGACCACATGTCCCGATTTTATAAGGACAGTCCTGATATTCAGGTCTTTTTCTTATATAGGTGCCTATTACCCCCAATCCCCTGTCCTGATTTTTCCACACTTTTTATCTAGTAACGCTGACTGGAAAACAAAGTAAATATAATCAATGTTCATCTCGGAAAGAGATTAATAATAGTAGCAATCAGCACTTAGGGCCATTATTACACAGTTTACTTAATTTATAAGTGAGTTTCCAGAATACTGAATGTTTAAGATTTTGCTTGGTTAAGAAGGAATATTGTGATGCTGTACAGAAGCTTAACACAGGCAACTAGATGCCACTGAGCAGATGAAATTCAAAGAGTGCCCCGTGTTCATTTCAAGATTAATGTAAAATTACTCATTCAGTAACTCTGTGTACATTGAGAGGTTCTAAAGAAGCATACTGAATCCTTGAATGAAGAAGGGCATGATCCCTTGGAGACAATTGGAATAGAAGTGATTTTTAGTTTTAGTTTTATTGGTACATAGATGCCAAAGATGTAAAATAAACCATAAAATTCAGATCTAGATCCAAATTTCAAGCCACCCATAGTGTGGAAGCATGCAGATTTGGTTTAAACCACTAGAGGGACAGGAGTCAGTTGAGAAATAGGGATCCAGTTTTGGGTTGAGAGTCTGAAATACATCTACCACTGCCCTGCCAAAGATCAGTAATGCTCAGGTGCATGGTTTTGGTTTGGAGCTCCCTTTATACATGCATCCGAAGAAGTGGGTATTCACCCACAAAAGCTCATGCTCCTATATGTCTGTTAGTCTATAAGGTATGTGACAATGTTCCTCCTCTATCTTGGTGGGTCCTGCACTTATTGGCAGATTTTCTTGCCTCAGAGCTTCACCATGTGGTTGGGGAACAGCCCAGAGACCTTCCCCTCTGGAGGAACCCACAGTCCAGGTCAATTGGGAGGTTTGGGGGGAACCCAGGCCGACCCTCAGCTGCAGTCCATAGGGCTGGAACCTGGAGTAATCTATAGTGCCTCCTGTAACAGCTGCATGACAGCTACAACTCCCTGGGCTACTTCCCCATGGCCTCCTCCAAACACCTTCCTTACTCTCACCACAGGATCTTCCTCCTGGTGTCTGATAACACTTGTGCTAGTCCCAGTCCCAGTCCCAGTCCCTGTCCCTCACCCTCCCAGCTCCTCCCACTCACACCACAAACTGAAGTGAGCTCCTTTTAAAACCCAGGTGCCCTGATTAGCCTGCCTTAATTGATTCTAGCAGCTTCTTCTTAATTGGCTCCAGGTGTCCTAATTAGCCTGCCTGCCTTAACTGGTTCTAGCAGGTTCCTGATTAATCTAGTGCAGCCCCTGCTCTGGTCACTCAGGGAACAGAAAACTACTCATCCAGTGACCAGTATATTTGCCCTCTACTAGACTCCTGTACCCCACTGGTCTGGGTCTGTCACAGGTGCCACTGGACTCTTTGCTGCTTTTACAGATCCAGACTAACATAGCTACCCCTTTGATACTTTATATATAATGTTAGGCAGAATCAGGATTTTAAGTGACAGAGTGACTCCAGTTGGGCATTTAGCAGAGGAATGAATTTGAGTGACACCTCTAGCATAAAGGAAAGAATTTAGAGTGGGATTCATGAAGGGCCTTAGGCATTGCAATGCTGAGTGTCACACCACCTAACCAAGCCCTAGCTGTGCCTTCCCAGCTATATTGCTATTGTTAGCCAAATCGTGTCCTGCTGCCACCCATCTGCTGGAGTCTTTCCCAGCTGCAGGAAGAGACTCCATCAGTGGGGAAAGGTTCTGGCAGCTCCTCCGGGCTGGAACATTCCCCACTACAGGTAAAGACTCCAGCAACAGGGAAAGGTTCTTGCAGGTGGGAGGGAGCAGGGAAAGGGCTCAGCCTTTCTTTGCTGCCTCCCGCCTGCTAAAGCCTTTCCTTACAACAGTGAAAGGCTCTGGCAGCAGAGGGCTGCTGAATTTCATCACTGCCTCTCCCCTGCCAGAGCCCTCCATGGATGTGTAGCTATACACTGCAGTGTGGATGCGGCCTGCTTTTCACTGTGGCATGTAGTTACATGTACCCTACTTGCCACCAGAAAGTGGTGTGAAGTGTAGACATAGCCTTAGGCCTTGGCTACACTTGCAAGTTACAGCACTGTAACTCACTCCCCATCCACACTGGCAGGGCACTTACAGCGCTGAATCTCCCTGGGTACACCGCTGCAGATACTCCACCTCCCTGAGAGGAATAACAGCTGCAGCGGAGTGGCTATGACTCACGAGTGTGAGTGTAAACACTTGCAGCGCTGTACTAATCACCTTGTCAAGTGGCCAATCCTCTCCATTGTTGTGCCTGGCTGCAGGAATGCGGAAGTGCCGGTTTCAAAGCTCGTACCACAGAGAAAAGCAAACAGTTTGCAGCTTGCTTTGAGTGAGTAAATGAATGAGCAGGGGGCTGGGAGTTTGGAACTTGCAAAATAGAGAGCTGACATGCTCCAAAAAGCACTCTCTCTCCCCACATACTCCCTGTCACAATCCACCCCACCCCCTGTTTTGAAAACCAGGTTGCAGCCACATGAATGCTGGGATAGCTGCCCATAATGCACAGCTCCCAACACAGCTGCAAATGTTGCAAGTGTGGCCACACCACTGTGCTGGCAGCTGTCAGTGTGGACAGACTGCAGCGCTTTTCCCTACTCAGCTGTACGAAGACAGGTTTACCTCACAGCGCTGTACAGCTGCAAGTGTAGCCAAGGCCTTAGTGTTCAAGGAGAGGAGAGTTAACAATCGGAGAAACAGACAGTGAAGTGGCTGTTAAATAAAGGTGCATGATGGCATCCTGAAAGTAAAACCCGTGTGCAGCTTTGTAGCTGCTTTTGCTAAATTTCTTCAAGGTGAAAAAGACTTGTGTACATGGGGGCACTAAATAGAAAGAAGTGACTCAATCTCAATCTATACATTCATTTCCCATTCAATGAGAAATCTAGAAACTCAAATTTGACTACTTGGAAGCTTGAAACATAAATTAATGAAAGGTATACAAAAAGACAACAGATGCTCATTTTTATACTCTCATAATACATAAGCAAGGGGGGGCTCTCATTAAAATAATAACAATACAAAACATAAGTGCAATTAGTAAAAGGAAATACTACTTTACACAGCATCTAACTGATCTATTCAACTTATTGCCATAGGCTATAATTAAGACAAATAGCTTGGTAAGATTCAGAAAGCATTAGTCAAGTACTGAATAAGAATGGTACTGGCATTTATACTGACAAGAACAACATGGACCATCTATCTTCATGTTTTATAGTATAACAAGATTATTCCTAGTGTCAGGATAAAGTTACATACATACACACTGATGCAGTGCTGCATTTTAGCCCTGGTGGTGCATTCTTGGGAATTCTACATCATATGATACATTCATTTGATTATAGGACATGGTCTGCTCTAGAATTCCTACCATCAAACAAAGTGCTCCTGTTAGGATGTTATCACAGAATTAAGCTACGTATATTGCATTAAACAAAATTAATTTAATTTTTGCAGCATTAGTCAAAGTAGTCAGGAACTGAGCACTGGTGCTTCTTTCCAAGAGAAGCTAAGTTACTATTTCTTTTTCAGATTAAACATTTAAAAACATGTCTTACTGTTGCACTTCAAGAATTAAAAAATGATGCAAAGACAGAAAGGATTAAATGAAAAAGTTATGTAAACTACAATTTAAAAGAAAAGGGGAAAAGAATAAAAACCATGAATTTGTAGGTCTTCTTTGACTGATCTGAAGTTAGCCCCTCGCTAATTACATTTAAAAACAAAGTAAATTATTTCATTTTTAGGGAACATTCCATATCTGAATAGAAATGTAGAATATAAGGGAATATTCAAACTCAAATGAGTTATGGGGTATCAATAATGACTTTGGTTACAATTGAGGATACATCAGAGAATCAGTATTCTATTTCCCCTTTATATTTTCATTTCAGGGGGCAACAGATCAAAATAGAGAGAATCATACCATATTGCAAGTGCTTGTAGTTTGATGAATAATTTGCTTTGGCTATCAAACTTCTGTGTTTAGTATCTCATGACTGAAAATAGGTCATGATGAGTCCAAATGATTGTGCCTTCAAGGCCAGTTCAGAATAAAATTTTTACATTGTAGCTAGAGTGAACCCATAAGACATACTGAGACTTGTCTGATTATATTACTTTGCTTGAAACTGTAAATGCATTTCCTTTTTTAACCCATTAGGCTCCTCAGGTCAGTTTCTGCCCTTGATTACAGGTAGCCTAATTCAATGTAAGCCGTAGGATAGCATAGATTAACTGAGGGCAGAAGTTGGACTTACATGTATAAACTGCTTTGGTATCTTTAAAAAAATAGCTTGTGTCAAACTAGAATTTTTCTTCTCTATTCCTCTCTTTAGAGTTTGACTAAATACTGCTTATGCTTCACAGAATGAATGTAAGTCAGCCAGAGATTGCCATTGGAGAATTTCCCTGGCAGCCGGGCTGCCTCCTGCACCAGAGAAACCTTCCCACTCTAAGAGTAAGGAGAAGGAGGAGGCATGTTGGAGGTTGGTCAGAGAAAAGGCACAGGAGAGAATGAGTGGTGGCATGGAGAATCAAGGTTCTATTCACCAGGATCTCCACCAGCATAAGGAGCTTACATCAATGGTTTAAGTTAACACTGCTCCTCTCTACTAGGGCCAGTGGATGAGAATAGCTCCCAGACATTTGTCCCCTTTTCATTGCTTACATTTATACTATATCTTTGGGCATATCAGGATAAATTGCAACAGCACATGATAATCAGCATTTGTTTAGTTCCTTTAACCATTTGAATCTGCCACAGGCTTTTCCCTAAAAGCCTCTTGTCTGCTACCCTCCACCAAACACACCCACCCAACACAGCACTATGATTTTGATCCTTTACAAGTAAGAACACAATCTGTTACTACCCAAATGAGGAAAAACTCTGAAATGTTGAACAGAGAGATACTTTGCCCTTAAGCTCCTGACAGCCAATAATACCATTAACACTAGATGCATTCATTAATAACTTTGCTTAATTGTAGTCTGATTTTCTAAAATATAGTCTAAGCAGGAGGTCTCAAAGGGCCAAATCCCCAGGTCTAGTAAGGCTGCACTTGATGTAAACAAGAGGTATAAGAAGGAGCAGCAAGTTGGCTCTAAACAACCCTTCTGCTTTGGCCTGACTGGGTGCTGAACTGGTCTGTGGTATAATTCAGAGCAGCCTAAAACCTGCTCTAAGTTATTTCTGCTGGAGAGGTCTCTTCCTGGCTGGCAGATCGGTCCTGTGATTACCAGAGCATAGTGCATTCCTGCACAGTAACTCTTGGCCAACTCTCCTGCCAAATTCCTGTGCCTGTGGGGAATGGACAGTGTCTTGCTGACTACACTGGTTTACACCACCCAGGGAATTTCCAGCTGCTCTCTGTTATCCCTTGCTTCCATCTGGCTATTCTTTTCACTTTTCTCTGGCAGTGTGAATGGGGCAATGACTATGGACCGGGATCTGGACCAAGGAGATTAAACTCAGCAGGAAGTTTGAAAAGGTAGCAACAAGTTACTTCAGAAACAGACTAACTTTGCTGGACACAAGTCAACCTAACAAAGTCAGAGTAATTTAACAAAGCTATTTAGGCTCTGGTGTTTAAAAAAAACATTTCAAAGCAATTTTGCATCTATTTCACATTGTGAGTTCTAGTTGTCCATTTATGTAGGCAAATTCTTAATTTAGGTATAGAACTGTGCTGGTAAAATAGGTATAGAATTGCATACACTTTTGAGAAAGATGCCCCTTATCTTTGCTGTCAGGGAAAGTATTGTGCTATTTTTCTTTTTTTTTTTTTAAATGGGAAATGATTTGAGATAACAGCATTTCATTGCATTAATTTACTTCCTTGATATTCAGTGTCTTTGTCTCCTTTTCTCCTTTTTTCATATTGAAAATTGTAGCCTCTCTCATTTTTGAATAATTGTTTCCCTTTATTCTTTAAATCTGTGCTTTGGTTATCTCTGAAATGTTTTAGGATTGAACAGTTAAAATGAAAGTAAGGTAGGAACTGCAAAAATTAATGTTCCAACAAATACACTGAATTGTCTGCATTGCATAGTCTGTATGTTTTATTATAATGTTTTACTGTAGTTGGGGTGATAATGTCACCTATTATTAAGGGTTTCTCACACTTGCTTATTTTCAGTAGCTTAGAACTTTTGGCCAAACTTTAGGTGGATGTTTTCCACTCTGGTGTCTGCCTCACACAGATTTTTTTTTTAAATTGAAAAGCAAAAAATTGTTCAGTCATTTCCAAGATCAAGACTAGGGAAAAATATATTGTTTTGCCCATGTTAAAAATAAATCCTGGTGACCTCTTGTTTAAGAAGCTCCAGAGCCTTTATGCTTTGGAGCAGGGACTTGAAATTCAGAAGGAAGTAGCTTTTCTGTCATGGATGTGCCTTTTGCCAATCCCATGACAATTGATCTGAAGTTGGCCACATTATAAGCTTTTTTAAAAAAAGCTCACAATTCAAATATGCTCAGCAGAGACTCGCTAGAGCTTCACAGCTAAACTCTCAGAAGATTTGGTCTGCACTAAACAGACTTCATCCCAGGGTTGAGGAGAACCTTCCTTACAATTGCAGCCCTGGGCTCTTGTGAGCTTGGCTGGGGTTGGGCACTGGAACAGAGAGCAAAGAGCCTGATTCTCCTGTGCTCTCAGTTCCATCCCTTGCTGCACCCGGGCTGTGTGGAGGAGGAAGTTGCCTGATTCAAACACACACAGGACAATACGGACCTAGAGACAGAAATAATAGATTGAGAGAAGGAGATTGGGACTGGAGGCTATCAGAGGATGGATAGAGAGGGAAACTGGGACTGAGAGTTGAAGTAGGGGAGAGAGTGGGACTGGCTGGGCAAGGACACTGAATCTGTGAGCTGCAGAGGAAAATGGGGGGGATGGACTTGGGAGCCACTAGGTGTGTTTGGAGATTTAGATCAGAAGAGGAGTCCAAGGGAAAACTGGGCAAGGAGACTAGGACTAGGAACCAGTGAGGCAAAAGGAAGGAGGTGGATGAGGGGAGACAGATCTATGAAGAAGCTGGAGTTCTGGGGGAGAACTGGAAATGGCTGGACAAGAAGATTTGGACTCCCCAAACTAGGACTAGGACTGGCAGGGCAAAGAGACCGGGATGAGAAGCCAGAGGAGTAGAGACTGAATTGGTTAGGTGAGGTGAATGGGACTGGGCTGTGGAGCCGGAGGGGGAAGAGACAGGGTTGGGACATGAACAGGTTGGAGGGCACCTGGCAGAATGGGTTCTGCTTGGGGAGCACAAGTTGCCTCCAGAGCCTGGAACTCAGGATTCCTGAGCCTTACCTTTCCTTTACTGTAAGCGAATACCTATGAAACCCACTGGTAATGTGTCCCATCCCCTTTCAGTGCTGGTTCATATAAAGGATGACAGCTATCGGTTACTCTGTGAGCACAAGTGAAAGAGGTCTGTGTAGTTCATCTAGAGACTTTCTGACCCTGCTGATGACCCATATAGATGTCAATATGGTACCACATGAAGGAATTCCCCCCGTCTGCTTTTTTTTTAAAGCACTAGTAAATTACACCCAAAAAACTACATGAAAAGAACATAATTAAGGATGTGACATTTAACATTCAAAAGTGAAGAAATGCCAGAATTAAGATCGCTTATGCAGCCTTAATTCAGCCCCTTTGTTCACATGCATTATGATACAGTCTAATTACATGATCACTTATTTTTTTTCCATAGGCTCCCTGCTTCATACAGTGAAAAGAAAGGATGTATCAGGGTTGTGTAGTGAAGAAGACTGTTGTCTATAGGACTCCTGCTTTATTTGTTGCAGAAGTTGGAAGGTGTGTACTGTTCATAGTAATGGGGGCAGGCAGGTCTAGGCCCACCCACGCAGCTAAGCGGGAGGAACCACTAGTCCCAGGCTACAACTGGTTTCTGGGGACAACAAATGAAAAAACAGGATCTTGACTGAGGTCAAAGATTAAAAATTGAGGGAGCTAGAGGGTGCCAAGCAGAGAACTCTCAGAAGATGTGCCCCTATTTTGGTTGCTGGAATACAGTGGGCCTAAGCCTGCCCACAGCTAAAGTGCAAGGGGGAGAGGCCAGTGAACCCAAGCCACAAGTGAATAGTGGGGACAGCAAATGACAAAAAAAGATCTGGAGTGAGGTCAAAAGGTTATTATGAGGGATCGAGAGGGGACATCACACAGAGAACCCTTGGAAGGTATGCAGTAAATGAAGTAGGGGACTGCAGAAAAAGAAAGGTTGATCTCTTAGAAAAGGCAGTTGAATGCTGCCCCGGAGAAATTGGAGTCTATCCTCACCTCTGCTGTATGGTAGGCAAGTCACTTAAACCAAACTTTTGAAAGTTAGTCACTAAATAGCTTCAAGTGAAGACAGTGGGAACTGTGTTTGAATATATAACATGCTCTATAATGCTACATACTACAGCTGGTCAAAATATTTGACAAAACATCTTGTTGAGATGTGTCGATTTCAACAGAAAGGTTCCTGAGGTGGATTTTCTTAGCAATGAGAGAGACTTATAGTGGAAATCTTCTGAAAAAATGGGTTTTCATTCAATATTGGAATGAAAACAAAATTTCAAAACCTCAAAACATATCTTTATGAAATGGCATTGTTAGTCTCTGGCCAGCTCTAATAAGCACTCTGAAAAATCAGGTCCTAGGTATCTCAAATTAAGCATCCAAAATTAGTGGATACTTTTAACTTCAGTTTCCCATCTGTAAAATGGGGGTAATACTTACTCATCTCACAGGGTTTTTGTGAAAATTAATATTCATTAAGCACTCAGATACTATAGTGATGATCACTATGGAAAAGCCAATGAGAAAATGAATAATTCTGTCCTTACAGCAAGGTTTGAATAGTGAGGATAAACACACCATATTTAACAGCTGCTCATTAAGTGACCCCTGTCCATCCTGCACACTGAATAAACCAAGATCCTGTGGAAAAATAGTATGTGATTATGTAATTAAAGTCTGTATCATAATGCATACAAATAAGAGGGCCAAAGTAAGGTTGCACAGACAACCTTACTTCTGGCATGTCTTAACTTTTGAATGCTCGACTTTGCAACCTTAGTATTTTTAACATAATATTTATGTAAAATAATTTTAACATGTTATGCTAATCATTTAACCAGAATAGTTATAGAAAATGCTATAATATATGCAAAGTATCCAAGTTAAGGTTGTTGTTCTAACTCATGTGTTGTCTGGTTGTGTAAATTTAGATTTGTAAATTTAAGTATGATTTAAAGGGCGAGGGTTGGAGGCAGGGGATTGTTTGGTTAGTTGCTTTGGATGGATGAAATTCCTTCAGTGTTTTTGTTCAGAAATTTATTCTCTTTTTTGTTAAGAAAAACTCAATTTTAAGCCTGTTTGTTGCTTTTCAGAAGTATCTCATCCGTCATAGCTATTGTGCACTGGGCTCCTAAAGATACTTACAGTACTTTATTACAATAACTGTTTTGTTATTTGGACATCTCTTCAGCTACTTACTCTTACAACCCTGTGCAGATGGTATCTTTAAAGATAGGCAGCCAAATCCTCAGTGGGTGTAATCAGTATAATGCCACTGACTTTAGTGGAGGTTTGCTGATTTACTCTGGCTGAGGAACTGCACCCAGCAAATTACTGTAATTTTGCTCCTTTGATGGTACCATCATGTAGGATTTTCATTCATCCGCCCACCTTGCCTCAGAGACTGTCTCTCCTATTCTTGAAGCAGCTTTTCTGCAGATATTTCTTACATTTTTTGGAATGCTTTTCTGTTTACAAAAATGTCATTTACCCATGTTATAGTACAATCTACTAACTCTTGAATTTGGGATCTCTTGCTGTCGCTCTTGAAAGGAACTGACTGAATGTTCCAGAGCTTCTGTATAGCTGGAGCTGGAGCATACTTAGGGGAAAGGGGTGAGTGCCACCCTGCAAGACTACAGGTGCATTAGAGGCCAAAAAACTCAGAGCTGGGGGAGTACCCTCATGACTCATGCCAGTTCCATAGCAGCTCTGCTGATGAAGGCTTGTTAAATCAGCATGTCTGCCAGTTTTCCTGCCTATGCCCCTTCCTTACCAACTCTACCTACAATCCCCCATTGGAGGGAAGACATTACTCTCTGAGCTCCCTTGTCACACACTCACAACCCAGTTAACTTGATGGTGCCAGGATCCTTTGCCTGGGTGTACAGGCTGAATCTAGACCATTGACAGTCCATTTGATTGCTTAGGAGTGGAGATAGTTACTTCCTTAAATTTAGATGTTGTTTGTAGTAATTTTCAATTGTTTCTTTTAGAAAGGAGAGAGTTAAGAGAAGTAGAGCAAAAATCCAGCTCACAAAAATAAACATTCTGCTTAAAATGACTGGGTTCCACAGGGAGCAGATAAACCAGATTTCTACTGTCCCCATGCACCATACATTACATGAATTCCAGCTTTCATAGGTGAAAAGACATTTTTGCTGGATTTTTCTTGCTTTACTATATGACAGTTCATGAATGACAAAAATATTCAATACATTTATGCTGTGCCTTTATTTAACTTATATATCCTCCTTACTTCATGTACTTGCCTTCCACCTCTCACGATGTTAAAATGTAAGACACTGTTTAGTATGAAGTAATGACTGAGATTCTTATAAAAATGCAATTTAGACTGAGCACATTTTTCACACATGCATTTTGTCAGTTTTCTTCAGACTATTTCAAATATGCTTGCAGAAGGATGTGTCTCCCCTAAACATCTGCAGTTTAGGATCCTGCAGAAACAAAAAGCATGTCAGCGGTGTCCCATGTATTTAAGTACCTAATCAAGTATTCCAAAGAATATTACATATTTGTATAAAATACAAAATATTTAAAGTACTTAACGTACATGTCAAAGGTACTTCACACATAAGTAACTTTATCAGCAAGTACTTATTCAAAATTGTTTTTAAAAACCTATCACGTCCCTCCCAACTGTCCCAGATTCTGGCTGGCTGTCCCCCAGAATGCACTGGCCTGGCAACTTTAGGCCCTGAGTTCTGGCTGCCAGAGCGTTTTGGTTTTTTTGTTTTGTTTTTTTGTTAAAGTTGTCCCTGGGTCCTGTGGAAAGACTCATCCAATACTACTGAATAATCCTTCTGCCAAGAAGGAACCATCTCCAGGATGATGTGTTTGAGATAATACAGCTATTGAAGAAAAATGCCTATTTTATGGAATTATAAATATAAGATTATGTACAGACAGCATATGTAGCATATACACATCTATACACACAATCTAACAGAAAGGAAATGTATATATTTATTTACGTTTAAGAGATTTGTTCATTGTTATTTTATGAATATTTGTGTATATGACTAAAATTTCATTGTTTTCTCTCTCTTCCACTATGTGCTTATACTATTTAGTTAGTTCATATATTGACCAGACAATTGCAAGGAATACAGGAGATTAAAAGTACAAGTATAATGCAAATACTTTCACTTATACAGAAGTATTATTTCCACAGTGTAATTATAAGTACTTCTGCAGTGGTGTTCTTGGCACTTGCACTTAAGTCCTTTTTATCAGTCCTTACTTCAACACTGCATTTCAGAGAGAATAAATGTCAGTCTATATTGAAAAGAAAAACAAATCAAATGGTTATAAATCCAATAAAATGGCCCATAATGTGGCTGAGTAGACTTGCAGAGATCTAGCTCTCATTTACAAACTCATTCTTGATAAAAGTTTTCTTTTGTTGGTCCACATGCCACTCACTAACATGATTGGCTCTAAGCCCAAATGAAACTTCAGTCTAGCAAGTCACTGTCATTAGGGAAAAAAACCTTGATTGAATGTAAAAAATAATTTCTAGAGATCTCCTGCTGTAAAGAAACACCTGTAGGATTGATTGTGTTCTTCCCACATAGGCAAATCAATGAAAGGATGACTTCCCCTTCATCACTCCTTAGTGTCCTCTTCTGCCTTATATAGCATCTCTGGGTAGGACAACATTGCAATTAAAAACCCACAGATGGCCCACGCCAGCTGACTTGGGCTTGCAGGGCTCAAGCTATGGGGCTGACGGTGTAAATATTAGGGCTCGGGCTGGAGTCTATGCTCCAAAACCTTGTGAGGTGGGAGGGTCTCAGAGCTCAGGCTCCAGCCCGAGTTTGAATTTCTACACTGCAATTAAACAGTCCCTTAACCAGAGCCCAGTTAGCCCAATTCAGCTGGCACAGGTTTTCAATTGCAGTGTAGACATACCCCAGGACCCACCTTGCTCTGGATTCGATTAGTGTTCCATAAGCACAGAGCCTGGCCAAGCTATATTAATTATTATTTATTATGTATTATGCCCAGTACCCAAAGATCCCAATGGGGACATGGGCCCATTTGTGTTTGTACAATGCTTAACACACAGTAACACACTGTGGATATGGGGAAAGTGGTGGACATGATTATATCTTGACTTTAGCAAAGCTTTTGATATACTCCCACAGTATTATTGCCAGCAAGTTAAAAAAAATATGGATTGGATGAATGGGCTATAAGGTGGATAGAAAGCTGGCTAGATTGTTGGGTTCAACGGGTAGTGATCAACAGCTTGCTGTCTAGTTGGCAGCCGGTATCAAGCGGAGTGCCCCACGGGTCGGTCCTGGGGCCAGTTTTGTTCAACATCTTTATTAATGATCTGGACGATGGGATAGATTGCACCCTCAGCAAGTTCACGGATGACACTAAGCTGGGGGGAGAGGTAGATACACTGTAGGGTAGGGATAGGGTCCAGAATGACCTAGACCAATTGGAGGATTGGGCCAAAAGAAATCTGATGAGGTTCAACAAAGACAAGTGTAGAGTCCTGCACTTAGGATGGAAGAATCCCATGCACCGCTACAGGCTGGGGACTGACTGGCTAAGCAGCAGATCTGCAGAAAAGGACCTGAGGATTAGTGGATGAGAAGCTGAATATGAGTCAGCAGTGTGCCCTTGTTGCCAAGAAGGCTAACAGCATATTGGGCTGCATTAGTAGGAGCATTGCCACCAGATCAAAGGAAGTCATTATTCCCCGCTATTTGGCACTGGTGAGGCCACATGTGGAGTATTGCGTCCAGTTTTGGGGCCCCCACTACAGAAAGGATGTGGACAAATTGGAGAGAGTCCAGTGGAGGCTAGGGCACATGACTTATGAGGAGAGGATGAGGGAACTGGGCTTGTTTAGTCTGCAGAAGAGAAGAGTGAGGGGGGGATTTGATAGCAGCTTTCAACTACCAAAGAGGATGGAACTCAGCTGTTCTCAGTGCTGGCAGATGACAGAACAAAGAGCAATGGTCTCAAATTGCAGTGGGGGAGGTCTAGGTTGGATATTAGGAAACATTATTTCACCAGGAGATGGTGAAGCACTGGAATGGGTTACCTAGGGAGGTGGTGGAATCTCCATCCTTAGGGGTTTTTAAAGCCTTGGCTGGGATGATTTTATTGGTGTTAGTCCTGCTTTGAGCAGGGGGTTGGACTTGATGACCTCCTGAGGTCTTTTCCGGCTCTAATCTTCTATGATTCTAAGGGACTGTCCCTATTCCTATAGGCTTCCAGTCTAAATAGACATGGTAGCAAAAGGGTGGAAGGAGAAACGAAGGCCTAAAAAAAAGTACTCACCCAAGGTCATACGGCAGGTCAAGAGCAGAGCTGGAACTAGAACTGCCCCATACACTGGACTATGCTGTCTCACCATAGAGCTTAACATTTAACAGCCGTATGCAATGCATGTAATAATGAAAATGCAAACATCCATGTCAGATCTACTAACAAATATTAAATTTTACATATGTTGGATCAATGAGACCACACTTACTGACAGATACCAAGCTGAGAAGCACTTTAAGAATACTTTTGTGAGACATACGGACACTACAATTTGAGCCACCTTGTTATAAAAAGGTCACAGAACGGATGGGGCCAAGAAGAACAGCCACAACAACAAAAGAAACCAAGAATCTTAGATATTTTTAAAGAATGTTTCTTTTTGGAGGAAATAAATTGTGAAAGTCACTATGGAAAGAGATGCCACATATATGTAACTCCATTGACTTCAATAGAATTCTATCTGCTTATACAAATGGTAAAGCAGGTCCAAAGTTGGTAATCTTTGGGAAAGAAAAGATTTGGGAGGGAACCTGACAGATAAAAATTTCTGTGAAAACTAGATAAGCTAGATTCTTAAAACTGTGTGTGATTGTGTCAAATGTAAGAGTGTAATCTAAAGGATGAATAAACCACCAAGGACAGCAGTAGGAGCAGCTGTCACAAGTCATTCTAAAAGGGCAAGTATTTGTAGAAAGAAAATATTACGGGAAACAAATTTAGATGTGTTTCCTGATCTCCTTCCTCCAGAATATTTCCTACATTGCCATGTCATATTGAGTCCCTCTTTTAAAAAGCAGCAAAGAACTACAATCAGTCTTAGAGTGCATAAATATTTTACAATTTAACTCATGTCTGTTTGATTTATGTTTTCATGTTTGACCAATGGCAGTTTGATTTATGTTTTCAGACTTGCCTTATGCATTGAGTATTTACAGTAACTGCTCCCAAAACTAGAAGAGAATCCTAAAAGAAAGTTAAATTTCATCTTCTGAATGGATATTTAAAGGTAAGTGCACACTTTGTCCTGAGTTATTCATGGGAGCCGAGGAACTGGAATGTAACCATGGTACAATATGTGCTGTCTAAAAGGGGTTCTAGATTTAAAGATGAGGAAAATGTTTATAAGGACATATTTCCAGAGATCTGTATGTGTCAGGTAGAGGAACTGATGGGCATCCCTATTTTTCATAATGCAGTATACTAGGCAGTGAGTGAGATTAAGGAGAGTTTAACTAGTATGTAAGCCAGGGTATGTTTTCATTGACATCTTACAAAGAATGTGATGAAATGTTACCAGCCCAGGTACAAAAATAAATAAATAAATAAATCCACTCACCCACATATATGATGACAATAAAACTAATATTTTACTCACTCAAAACAATTAATCACAAAGAGTAAATGAGTGAGTAGAGTTTTGCAAGACTAGTGTATTACCACCATTCTTTCTTAAGTAATATGTAGGCATTGTAATGTGGCAAAAATATTTTCTAATCACATTGTGGACATTGTTTATTATTTCCTAGGCCTGACACTACCATAAATAAAATGTTATGTGATATGTACTGCAAATGTAATTAGCAGTGGCTTTTATATTTCCCAAACAGAAAATTGTAGCCTGCTTCACAGAAAGAATATTTGCAATTCTCTATAACAGTCTATGAGTGAAATCATGGGCCCCACTGAAGTCAATGGCAATATTCCCATTGACTTCAGTGCAGACAGGATTTCTTGCTATAACTTTATCCTGCCCTTATTCCTTCCCCAATCTGTTATGCCTGCTTTCTCTTTGCATCACCACTGTCATATTTCAGTATTTTCCATAACTGTCTACACATCTTTAGAGCTGAAACTAGAAATGGCCAGGAACTAGAATATTGCCTGACTCAAGGAGTTGCCCTTGTCCCCCCCACACCCCCATTTCTTATTAGAAGTCCCCTACAGCAGACTTGCTGCTTTAAGAGTTCACTGGAAGAGTAAAAGGGTGGTAGAATGATAATGTTGTTAAAAATTACCATCGCTTTCTTAGACTGGCAATCCTTGGGACATTGGATGGTGGTGTGACAGGTTCGGTCACAGACACCCCCTTAGTACGGTCACCTTACGTGCTGGAATTACCTCTGAGCCTGTTTTCCCTGCCAGCTTGGGACTCCAGAACCCTGCCTTGTTGAGCCAGACACACTAGCCTGCTGCAACACAGACTCAGGTCTGGTCCATGTCCCCAAAGCTGCAGGCTTAACCGAAAACAGCTCTGCAGGTCACCAACCTCCAGCACCCAGACACCCAGCTCCCAGTGGAATCCTTTTGCTTGGCCTGACTGCTCTGGAGGTTAATTTGGACAATTTCCATCATGTCCTTTAACTCCCTCCTGAACCTCTGAACATACTCAGTCACAGGTTCTTCCCTCCCCTTGTTGCAACATTCCCAGGTATCCCTAATGAGATCAAGAGGTCCCCTCACTTTCCTCCCATACGGAAGGTCAAATGGGGAAAATCCCGTGGACTCTTGGGGTACCTCCCTGTACGTATACAGCAGGAATGGCACTAATTCATCCCAACTTTGGCCCCTTTTCTTGGCATACATCCGCAGCATGGATTTTAGGGTCCCATTGAACCGTTCCACCAGCCCATTGGCCTGGGGGTGGTAAGGGGCCGTCTTAAGCTGTCTCATTCCACACACCTTCCATAGCTCATTGAACATCTGTGACATAAAATTTGCCCCCAATCAGACAAAATCTCCTTAGGGAAGCCCACTCTGCTGAATATGGTGAGCAGGGCTCTTGCTACCATTTCAGCCTGTATGTTAGACAGCGTGATTGCCTTAGGATGCCGAGTAGCGAAATCCACCACCACTAAAATATATTTGTTCCCCCTCCGAGTCGGGCACGGCCTAGGACCCACTATGTCCATTGCCATCCTTTGGAACACCTCCTGTATAACAGGCAAGGGAGGCAGCAGTGCCTTCTGGGGTCCCACCGGTTTCTTCCTCTCTTGACACACTGCACAAGTCCTACAATAATCCCGCACATTATTCTGTATCCCTGGCCAGTAGAAATTCCTCCTCAGCCTGTTGTAAGTCCTCTGTACCCCCAAGTGACCAGCAAAGGGACTATCATTTGCTACCAGTGCTAATTCTCTCAGTGTTGGCTGGGTACAACCAACTGCTTATAGGGTTGGCCGGAGCCTCGGTTCTTCCCTACAGGGGACTCCCTATACAGTTTCCCATCCTCTTAAAAAAACTTCTCCCCTCCCCCTTCCTGGAGTTCCCTCTGAGACACACTTTCTTATGCCCTCAAGGGAGGGGCCGACCCTTTGTTTAGCTGCAAATTCCTAACAGGGAACCCTTGAGATAGCGTCTCCCTCCCTAGGCACTTACTGCATCTCCCCTGCCCTCATCCCTGGGAGCCTGTCATCCTCAGCTGGGCAGAGGCCTGGCTCTACCTCTCCCATACTTGGAAGCACCCTGCCTTACTGCACTGTCATGTCAATAGGACCCTCCCTCACCTCCTCTGCCAAGGTCCCCGCCCTGTTTCTGGGGATTGCCTCTGAGATACCTACCCCCATGTTCCCTAGGGCAGGATGTGTTAGCTGTTCAGCTGCATCAGACCTACAGTCATCAGCTAGAACAGCCTCCTCACCGACAGGCAGTTCTCTCTCATCCCCTTCTGGGAACCCCTCACAGCGTTTCTTCCTGTTGTGAATTACTACACTAACAATCCTGGCTTTGCTGAAAAAATCATTTCCCAGCAACATGTCCGCGGGGATGTCCTCGAGCATCCCCACCAGTAAATCACCTTCCATACCTTCCCACTCCATATGAACCTTCGCCAGGGGTACAGGGAATCTTTGCGGTCCCACCCCCTTAATATGGGCCATCTGCCCCGTCAAAACACTAGCATCTGGAACCACACTTGGTCGAACCAGAGAGAACTGAGCTGCAGTATACCCCCATTCCAGACCTCTGTGCCATCAGTCTTGATAACCTTGATGTGTTCCCTGTCGGCTTCACTAGGCCCCATGTCCACCAAGCTGGTGTGATAAGAGTGGGAGTGCCCTCTGGGACCTCAGGGCTGAGGACAACTGAGCTAACATGGGATAAGGGAGGTTTACTCTCCTTTAATTTGGGACAGTTGCTGCTCAGGTGCTCTGGGAAATTGCAGTGTAATCAGCTTCTGGGATTCCTTTGTTGTCCAGGAGCCCTGGGGCGAGTAACTGGGCAATGGGGAGGTGAGCACCCAGCCTCCTTTTTCCCCAGGGGTAAAACAGTGATTCTGCTTTCCACCAACACTGTACCCCTCTGACAGTGGTTTATATTTAATTGCAGCTTGTGATTGCTCATAAGAGTCTGCAAACCCAGCTAATTCACCCACTGCATCCACCTTTTTGTCCCACAAATACTGTTTTACATCATCACTGCACATATTCAGGAACTGTTCCTAAGTAACCAAATCACACATTTCTTCAAAGCTTGTAATGCCTTTTTCCCTCACCCACTTGTCTAAGAAATCTCTCATTTCATTTACATAAGCCACGTTACTCAGTCCAGTCCCCCTCCTAAGGCTCCGGAATTTAACCCTGTAGGTTTCAGGTGTAATCTGAAACTGTTTCAAAACTAATTCCTTAAATATACTATAGTTTGAAGCATCAGCAATAGGCATCTTATTGAATATGTCCAGAGCTCTTCCAGTCAATTTTGCAACCAGAGTAGTCATCTTTTGATCTTCAAGAATTGCATGGAGAGTGCACAGTCTCTCAAAGGTGACAAAATACTCGATAATATCACTGGATTCATCATATGATGGACATAACCGCTCCCATTTATGGATTTTGAGGGAATTGGAGCCTGCTGCTGAAGGGTTCTGTCTCTTTCACTCCATTATAGCCAGTTCATGCTTCTGGGTCTCAATCTGGGCTTGTCTCTGGGCCTCAATTTCTTTGTCTCTTAACTCCAGGGTTTGCTGCCTCTCCCTTTCGTTCTCCTCCAGAGCATGTTGTCTCTCTTCTTGAGCAGCTTGTTGGGCTAACCTCTGGACTTCCATGGCTCTTTTGTGAGCAGCTTTTTCCCAAAAAAATTGGGAATTAATCTCCATTATTTTTTAATTCCAGCTGCTTTTCATGTTCATTTTCCTTCTCAGCAATTTGCAACCTGTGCAATTTTAGCTTCTTCTGAGCTTCACTCTCACCCATTTTGCTTATTTTCTGCCTCTATTTCCCTTACCCGAAATAAGCAAACAGAAAATAACAAAGCAGTAACCAATTTGTCTGTTCTCCAGCCAGCACACTTAAAACTCACTTAAAATCACTACCAGTGTCTCAAAGCAATCAACTATGCACAGATCCTGCTCGACTACTCCACCGTAATGGATTCGGTCACAGAGACCCCTTTGGGACCATCACCTGACATGCTAGAATTACCTCTGAGCCCATTTTCCCTACCAGCTTTGGACTTCCAGAACCCTGCTTTGTTGATCCAGACACTCTAGCTTGCTGCAACACAGACCCAGGTCTGGTCCATGCCCCCAAAGCTGCAGGTTTAACTGAAAACAGCTCTGCAGGTTACCAACCTCCAGCACCCAGACACCCAGCTCCCAATGGGATCCAAACCTCAAATAAATCCATTTTACTCTGTATAAATCTTATACAGGGTAAACTCATAAATTGCCCACCCTCTATAACACTGCTAGAGAAATATGCACAGCTGTTTGCTCTCCCAGTTATTAATCACTCACTAATTCATTAATAAGCAAAAGTGATTTTATTAAGTATAAAAAGTAGGATTTAAGTGGTTTCAAGTAATAACAGACAGAACAAAATAAGTCACCAAGCAAAATAAAGCAAAAACACACAAGTCTAAGCTTAATACATTAAGAAACTGATTACAGATAAAATCTCACCCTCAGAGATGTTCCAATAAGCTTCTTTCACAGACTAGACTCCTTCCTAGTCTGGTCCCAATCCTTTCCCCTGGTACAGTCTTTGTTAGTTCCAGCAGACATCTTAGGTGGAAAGTTGGGGTGTTCTCATGACTGGCAGCCTCCTGGGTGTCTGGCTGGTGAGTCTTGCCCACATGCTCACGGTTTAGCTGATCGCCATATTTGGGGTCAGGAAGGAATTTTCCTCCAGGGCAGATTGGCAAAGGCCCTGGGGATTTTTTGCTTTCCTCTGCAGGGTGGGGCACAGGTCACTTGCTGGAGGATTCTCTGCACCTTGAAGTCTTTAAACCACGTCTTGAGGACTTCAATAGCTCGACATAGCTTAGGGGTTTGATACAGGAGTGGGGGGGGAGATTCTGTGGCCTGCGTTGTGCAGGATGTCAGACTAGACTATCATAATGGTCCCTTCTAACTTTAAAGTCTAGGTGGTACTGTCTGTGGGGTGGTGATTTGCCATTATGGACATCACACTTGCCAAAGATTTTCATTTCTTTGGAATTAAAATCAGATAAAATTCTTGGACATTTTCTTGGCTAAAACAAATACATTCACATGTGAGCTGAGGATGTTGATTGGCTGAGGCTTTTGTCACCAATAGAGCAAGTAGTCTGTCATTGGACTCTTTCCCCTTTATGGAGTTTCTAGGGTGTTCATTTGTTTTGTGTTTACATTTGTCCTACTTCAATCCTCTTATTCCTTTTCCAGCACTTCCTCAAATTCAGAACTGCCGTTATCTTCTGAGGATTCACAAAGGAATACTGGTTGATGAAAGGATGTTTTTCTACTCCCACTATCAGGCATAGTCCATGTTGTAAATGCTTTAGCTCCTGTTATTTGTACTGCATCTTCTTGTGGTCTTTTCACAGTTCATTAAGAAGAGGAGGAGGAAAAAGAACAGACTGTCAGTTCCATCATTAAACTGTGCCAGTAGTACAACTGAGGGAGTAACATGCTCCACTAACTCATGTTTGGCTGATAAACCAGAAAAACCTGGCAAGCCTTTGAGAGTCAGTCACAGACAGTCTGATTGTAGCATTCTATAGAGTGCTTCCACTTTTTCATTATGTTTGGCATTTCTGACCTGTGCTAGAAACTAGAAGCCTGGGGTACTGTGCTGTAAGGATGAGATTTTACCAAGCTACAGACCACATTGAATGAAAATAAAATTGAAATGACAAAATTGCTGATATGTAACGCCTATGTCTATGACATTTAACTTGATGTAATTTTATGTTGGTTGTATATTGAAAGATAGTAAATGAGGTAGTTATCTGAGGTTTCGTATCTCTATATCTAACATCAGAAGGCAGTACAAGTACCCTTTGTAAAATCCACAAAGCATACTATTGTAGCTAAGTCACACAATACTGCTGCTTTGACACCAAACAATTTTTCTGCCTTGAACAATACCTGTGACTGAACTGTCCTGGTCATGAGTTCAGTGCACACTTTGTCTAGATAATATGACATTTTAAAACAATTCATTTTTATATCTAGATATAAAAGCACATTGGTGCTGCTAGTTTGAGGCTATATAGAACCTAACTCAGTAATGGGAACTTGCCTGAGTAAGGACCTCTGCATTTATCCCATATACTCATTCAATGTGCTATATACAATGTTAATCTCAGTAGAAGATGCAGCCAGAAAAAGCCTGTCTTCTAAAAAAATAACTACTACTGGTCCAATACTGCAAATTTTTACTACCAGGCATCATACTTACTCCCATGCTGCCAGCGAGCTGGAGAACTTGGAAACCAAAACCCTTCGAATTCCACCATAATATCATGGTCCTAATTCTGCTTTTAAATACTCCAGATTCACACTGGGGTAGCAGATCTTAATTTAACCCCATAATTTTTAAAGTGCTTTCAAAATATATTTTTAGAGGGAGAGATTTAAATTAATTGGCTCACCTGATTGCTAATGGGTATATTGTTCCAAGGGGATAGTTGACTTTTCAGTGGGCATACACTACAGTAGGCATATACTACAACCTTCTAAAAGAGAATCACCTAATGTTTCAAACGGGCAAATTGACAATAGCCAGTTCTATAACATTAACCATGAAGGTACCTACCTCTTCAGAGGACAGTGCTTCTGGGGACCAGATCATTTAAAATAGCAGCTAGCACTGCCAGAGTTCATAAGTATGTTGATAAACCAAAATCACTTTCTATAAAGCTAGATCATGTTAAAATATAACTTGAGTTTTCCATATTTAATAGAAGCATGCCATTTGACTCAATTTAAAAGTAACCTTTTCACCAAAAGGTGTGTTGGCTGGTTGGATTTTTAAGCTTACAACCAATTATGGGGATCTTGCCTACAAAAGAAGAATCTTGTTATTCTCATAGCAGAATTTATATTTAATTCCATAGAATTTGGCAAATATTGCCTGCCTCCTCCTCAGTATTAGCTTGATAAGGATGTGCCCTCCAATACTACCCAGTATTTAAGAATACCACCATCATATCTTAAGATAGTAGGTGATCAAGCCTTTGCTGTGGTGGATGATAGGGGTGGTCTTATTTTTTTTGCGGGGAGGGAGGGTTTCATATACTTTTAAGTACCATGACTAGTTATTACGGTTTTATTATATTTGCAGTGCAACATCACAGAGGGAGGCTGAAGAAATTCAGCATTCATATCCCACATACTACATTACTTGTTTTTTATGTCTGGAGCTTTCAAACTCAACTTTCAAATGCACAAAAGGAACTAAAGAGGAAGCACAGATGGGGGGCTGTATATAAGACGAGCATACATAGGAAATGAAGGGAAAACCTGTAAATTAAAGAGATCAAAGCCTGAGCAGTTAAAAGGGATGATGAATTAGCAAAAAGGATGAGGAACTAAAATAAAAGCGCTACTGAAACCCTGTTTTTCCTCCAAATGTCTGATATTCAGAGTTGTTGATTATTTACTCCAGGGGTGGCCAACCTGTGGTTCCGGAGCCACATGCGGCTCTTCAGAAGTTAATATGAGGCTCCTTGTATAGGCACTGACTCTGGTGCTGGAGCTACAGGCACCAACTTTCCAATGTGCCGTGGGAGTGCTCACTGCTCAACCTCTGACTCTGCCCCCACTTCACCCATTCCCCTGAGCCTGCCACGCCGTCGCTCCTCCCCCTCCCCCTCCGAGCCTCCTGCACACCATGAAACAGCTGATCGGGAGGTGCGGGGAGGGAGGGGAAGGCGTTGATCCAGCTGATAACAATGGATTCCTGGGCTGGTCCATTTTGAGAGTACTGTATGGTAAATTGCATGTGTACTGTGCAATAAATGGCACAGAAATATAGACAAATACTCACACACAGCAGACTATGTTTACTGGGGGTGCACACTGCATATGTGTAAAATGGATATAACAAAAGGTGACAAGTCCCTGAGGGTAACAATGTATGTACATCTTTGCTGAAGCTCATGGTTGGAGGCAGACAACTAGTCTTCCACATCCAATGCCTCTGTCTGCATGTCATTCCTCTCATCTCATACTGCTAAGACACATCTAGCATATAAAGGAAAATTTAAATTCAGCATTAAGGCTTAAAGAGTTGCACAGCAGGGATTTGATTTAAAACTCCTAATTTTCTTCAGAGGTAGAGTAACCTCCTCCCAATAGCAGTTAATGGAATATTAAAAGCTTAATTTAGATGACTTGCTCCTCATTGCCCATCTGTTTTCATTGCACTTTCCTAAACCTGAATGCTCAAAAACCTAATCCTTAAAAGAACTGCTTCTTTTAACTGTACTCTACTAAATGGATAAAAGTTCTGTTTCGGTAGCATGTAGGGACCTGCAGAAAAGATTAATTTAAGAAAAGTTCAGTGAATTATCAGTAATAAACACCTGTTGCCATTTTTCTCTATCAGCCAATCATGATTTTCCGAAATTTATTTGTCCTTGAAAAATTATTTGTCTGACCAAATTGCAGCAAAATGGTCACTATGCTTATTATATTTATGTGTGACTAGTCACCTATGTCACAAGATAGTTCTGTTCCCTTTGGATGGTCTAAGCTGTCTAATCAGGAGGACTTTCTAGCCAAATCACTGGGGCTGGGTCTTTCCCTGGGAGAGGGAGTGGCACACTACAGGGAGAGAGATAGTAGGCATAAGGAACTTCAGGGCATTTAAATATTTCCCTATTTTGTCCATTAGGATGGGAGATATTCCATTGGCTTCAGTGGGTTTTGTATCAAGGCCTATATTTGGCTGCATATATGGATACCTGATCTAAAAATACTGTTTCCTAGTGCAGGGAAAGAAAGATCTAAGCATAGTTTATTGGCTGTTTGTATGGAGAGATGGCAGGAGGGAATTTAAAAGCACTCACACTTTCTTCCTGGTTAGTGCTGTATCCCCATTTCTCCCTGAGTCACTGGAAGAGCTGATGTCCCTCCTCCATGTCAGCAGACCTTTTATGTCCTGCTGGCAAGCGTCCATCTGGCCACAAGGCAATAATATATGTAGATCTATGCCTTAAGCAGAGGTAATTTCATAGTGCATTTTTCCCCAGACACTGAACCCTTAGCACCTGGCTATCTTATCTTACTCTATGCCCAAGACATGTTAAAAGTGTGTCAAAACAACTGATCCTTCTTTTTCTAGAACATTCCCCCCTCCTGCCTCAAACTAGTCTCTTCTCACTGCTGTTCATGAAGACAATTATCACACCGTTTGGTGTTGTAATTGCTGGCCTTTTAACTCTCCCACATATCTTTCATGGACCCCAATGGAGTCAGCACAGAAGTATGATGGTTAGTAAAAGAATTCCTGCTCTTTACCCCTATAGTATTTCCTGAATATAGTAACTACAACTTAGAACCAAAATTTGGCACTCAAATTGTGGTTCTTATTATAAACATCAGAGTAACTGGAAAATTCCACTTAGAACTTTATATAACCCCTTTCTGTTCCTGAAAGCACAAGTGTGTGAGTGTGCCTTGAGGGGAACATAAGTGAAGTCTAAGGCACTTCAGATGAATGGCAAATGTGCAATGTCATAGACCTCTTACATGAGTTACTGTTGGTAATGTCTGTCTCTGGGCAAGTCATTATAAATATTAATACTCCAGAAGAACAGCAAAAGGAAACAGCAAGTTGGCTTATCCAGGACTTTCTGAAAGGATCCTGTAGCCAGGTGCTCCAAAGCAATGGTGACTTTGATTATCACAGTAAAAGCATAGCTGCCATGTGGGGATGGTCCAAATCCTCTGCATTGTTGTAGAGTCAAACCGGAATTATTCCCCATCTCTATTCATAATGATCACCTGCTGCTGTAAATCCCATTTTCAGGCCATGAGAGGCTCTCAACATTTCATAGAATCAAACCCTAGATGCCAAAAAACAACTTAGTTTAAGGATTGTGATTAAATGAACTACAATAACACTACTTTCATTTAAATAAAATGCAATTTTTGACAAATATATTCATGCCTGAAGGTAACAAAATTATTGTAAAGGCAATTTACCTTCTCTGTTTGTTGTTTTTATTCAAGAAAGCAATCTAACTAAAAATCGCATCCCTTTTTATTAATAGATATCCTTGTGGACATAGTTTATGAGAGAAAAGCAATAGATCTAAACCCATTTAGATAAGATTTAAAGTGCTGAAGGCATTTTTAAAAGGGCAGGCATAAAAAGATACCCAACTGTAGCAAATATCTATTATAAGCACTTAGTATAAACTAAGGAAGAAACATTATATAAAATAAGTTAGTGGCCTCTTTAATAATGATGTACAGGCAGAAGGAACAATGATACTTTGTACCATATAAGACACAAGTGTAGATTGGTAGCTCCTTCAGGTAAGGACCTTGTCTTCTTTGCTTGTTAAAATGCATAGCACACTTTGGGCTTTGTCAGAATAAATTAAGGGCCCAATTCACTTTTGTGAATTTACACCAGTGAAAAGCAGGCAAAAACACTATGAGAAACTAAAACATTTTGCACCCACTTTCCACTTATGTAATTATTTACACATGACGCAGGGCAATGGTGAATCACAGCCTAAATAAATACCTCCAGCCCCAAATATCTGCATTCTGAGCAAATACTTGTGTGACACAAAGCAATTAGGGCTGTCTGTAGTGCCTGTCAGATAAATAGATAGAAATCAGTAGCATGCTAATAATCACACACAGCTCATATAACAGTTAGTTGCATGGAAACCTGGCTGGAATCAACTTATTCTGATCTCTTAATAGCAGCCCTTTGTCTTCTGGATTGTAAATTATTTCCAGCCATTTCATTTCTATGAGGCTGAAACAGGTTTTGAATTTTTAATGACTAAAGTTACATGTACATCTGACCAGACACCTAAAGTAAATCAATACAGTGAGAAAAATAAGGGCCTGAGCAAGTGAGCACCTTGTAAATAAAAGGACTCTGCTCATCTGACACGCCCACAAAGCAACCTGGCGGAATCTTACCCTTCTAACTGAAAGTCATTCCTAGAGAACCCATACAGCTAAGTTGCAGCCTGCTACTACAGGGCATAGGGAATTAGTGGATATAGGTAGCTAGATACTCCCTTCATGCCCTGCAGTAGCTGGCTGCAGCCTGGCAAATTGGAGTTTTATGAATAACCTGGAATGTTCACATGCCATGCGTCTGATGAAGTGGGTATTCACCCACGTAAGCTTATGCTCCAATACATCTGTTAGTCTTAAAGATGCCACAGGACTCTCTGTTGCTTTTTACAGATCCAGACTAACACGGCTACTCCTCTGATACTTGACTGGCATGTTCAAGTTCCCCCCATCATGGAACCCTGCAGAGAACTGCCATAGAGTTCCTTTTCCATGGCACAAAAGGGAGTGGGGGCTACAATGCTTTTGCTCCTCCATCCAGGCAAGCAAGCCTTAGGGTATGTCTACACTGCAATAAAAAAAAAACATGGCACAGAGTCTCAGAGACCGGACCAATTGTCTCGGGCTTGGGCTTGGGGGGGGGGGGGGCAAAAATTGCAGTGTAGATATTTGGGGTTTCAGAGCCTGGGTTCTAGCCCAAGCCCAAATGTCTATATGGCAATTTTTAGCCCCATGAGCCCAAGTCAGTTGCGGCCATGCCATGGTACTTCATTGCAGAGTAGATATACTCTTAGAGTCTGATCTTCATTTACACTAAGGCCCTGTAAAGGGGACATAAATTTGATCTACATGTACTTCAATGCCCCTTTACAAGCCAGATTGGTATAAAGAGACCTCACTGTAACTAAGAATCAGGCCCTCAGATTTTAAGATTTTTTCAAAATCCACTTGAGAAGCTTTGGGATAGAGCCTTTATTACATTAAAATTGTTGGAAAGTGCTATCTTTCTTTTATCAAACTATTTGAGAACCAGAGCTAAAACTGCTGAGTTCCCACCTTCCTGAGACAGACTAATTTCAGCTGCTTGCTTATAAGGACCATAAAGAGCTGATAACATGAGTTTAAAAGTTGAACAAATATATTCCATTTAGGAACAATTCTTCGTAGATTCCATTTTTTCTTTCACTGATCTGAACATCTATATGAAAATATGTTCTTCAAAAAAAGAGCATAAATTGGCCTAAGACTATTGTAATATCATATTCATAGCAATTTCTTGGGGGTGTATGTGACATAGTATGACAGTTTTGAAAAAAAATTCAGAGCTCATGAGACATTAGAAATGAAAGTCAATGAAAACAACTCTATACCTAACCATCTATCACAGTTTTGGGCTTTCACATGGCACTACTAGAGGCAGTAAGATATTGTAATATCTGTTTATCTGAATCACCTAACCCTGCACTTCGGCACCTAAGTCCCCTTTTTAGGTGCCACTGTGATCCAAAAAACCCCTGCCTGGCTGCTGCCTAACCCTGTACACTCCTAAACTTGCTCAGCTATAACTTTTTGCCGTGCTTAATTTGTGCCAGGGCACAGCCCGGGCACCTTTAGACTTGGCAGTTCAGAGGCCTGGCACCTCTAGGTTTGCTTCATCAGTTTTTAATGTAAAAAAATTGCTTGAGGCCCGGCACCTTTTATTGCAAATTAAGCACTGTCCCTACCCATGTTTCTGCCTCTGGGCATGTGCACGGCTGCCTCATCTAGGCATCTAGGTACCCATCTCCTGCCTAAGCCCCAGAGTGATCCAGTGAATCAGGGAAGACAGACTTTCCTCCACCTATCTTGTCTGCGGTGTCTGATCCAGTAGGATGCTCACAGATCACCTACCTATACACAAAATGACAAAGAGGTGGTGGTGCTTCCTTATAACCTTATCCTAGCGGTTAAAGTACTCACGTGGGATATGGAATGAAGAGATTCCCACTGTTTCTCTAGGCCAATTAATATTAATTAGTCAATTAAATAAAGTGGTACAGCTTAACTGGAGAAATACCCATATTAGAATTTCCCATAGCCCAGTGATTAGGGCACTTACCTGATTGGTATCAGATCCCAGTTCAAAACCCTTCTCCTCATTAGGTTCAGGCATAAGGGGAACTTGAAGGGGAGGTGACTCCCACATTCCCGCTGAGTCCCCTAACCACTGGACAAAAGTCTATAAGGAAGTTGCTTCTGCTCCTTCCCTCCTGGCAGCTATTATATGTGGAGGAAAGGCAGGCACCTAACATTCTCAGAAGAAACTACTTAGGCATCTAAATTGCCTGACTCCAGAAGAGGGGTTCCCAGTTATAGATCACAAGCAAAGATAGGTACCTCCCTGCAGCCAGACTTAGGTACCTGTGTTGGTGAAAGGGGCAGGGCTTAGGACACCGCCCTCTCATTGATATCTTCCATTGAGTAGCTTACACAGCTCCCAACCTACCTTGCTGACTTTTGTGGATCCCATTCTTAGATGACTATCTTCCCCATACATTGTATAGGGAGCCTTGGCACCTGATTCAGGTTTTTCCTAGAAAATCACTGGGACAAAACCACACTTAAGTCCCTTTGTGGAGTCAGGCCTTAGCTCTTGAAGAAGTGTTTGTCAGCTGTAATTCACTTTTCTTTAGATGGCAAACATATCTCCAATAAAGGCCGTGCTGCCTTAGTTTCTCTTGAAATCATTCTAAGCCAGCACAGCTGACACATGAGCAATTAAAACATCACATTGTGTAAAACATTACAATTTTCTCATCAGGCCCATTGCCTTTGGATGCAAGTTCTTAGGTGTTTTTAAATGCTCAGTTTACAATGGGCCATAAATTAAAAGGCATGTGGAATTAAACAACACAGAACAGGGTTGTTGGATAGACTGACTGTGTAATATTCAAAATTCTGATCCTGAGTCTTTCATCTTCACACCCCAAAAAAGTGTGGCTGTTCAAAAAAATCTGTCATAAGTAGTTTACTTTGCCGCCAAGTCAAAGCAGTTTTACAGGAGCTGTTGACATAATGACAGCTCTTACCATTCAAACTGACAACAAAATAAAAGCTTTTAGCACCTTTATGGACCACAGGATCCTAAATCCTGTAGTGTTTAAAAACCCAATCTAAATTAGGAAAAAATTAGGGGAAAAATAGTGCCCCATGTGGTTATTTTAACATGAAGAGTGAGAGGCTAATAAGGGTAATAAGTGATAAAATAATTATTTATGACTGATGAGAATCCTCATTGGTAGAGCTACGGAAATAATACATAATTTGTCAAATTTGCCCTTTTTTCCAGTTTGTAAATTGTCTTTCAACATATCACAACAACATTCTTGTATGTATTATTCATATTACAATCTGCAGTCCAAGAATTAATCACTGAAAAAAATTAGTAATGTTCAAAATGTGAACAATCAGTAATAGGAAGTAACTTATATATAACATCAAGTTACAGGAGAATGTAACATTTGAATTGTACCTTATATTTGGCTGCAATATTTGCCGTTCTGACTGTTTTGATTAATTAGATAAGTAGGGCCCTACCAAATTCACAGCATGAAAAACTCATTATAGACCATGAAATCTGGTCTTTTGTGTGCTTTTACTCTGTACTATACAGATTTCACAGAGGGGGGGTATAGGGGAGATTAGCATTTCTCAAATTGGGTGTCCTGACCCAAAAGTGAGTTGCAGGAGGGGTCACAAGGTTATTTTAGGGGTGTGATGGTATTGCAACCCTTACTTCTGCGCTGCCTTCAGAGCGGGGCAGACGGAAAGTGGTGGCTGTTGGCCACCTGCCCAGCTCTGAAGGCAGCACTGCCGCCTGCAGCAGCGCAGAAGGGTGGCAGAACCGCAAAACCCCCACTACACCCCCAAACACACACACAATAACCTTGCAACCTCCCACAACTTCTTTTTTGGGTAGGACCCTACAATTACAACACCATGACATTTCAGATTTAAATAGCTGAAATCATGAAATTTACAATTTTTAAAATCCTATGACCGTGAAATTGACCAAATGGACCATGAATTTGGTAGGGCCCTATACATAAGTCATCCAATCAGGGAACAAAGAATTCCACATCCTATGTAAGAAAACATGGCACAAATGTTGAATTATAAATTTTACAATCATACATAATTTTATATTTATTCTTGACAGATGTTCAGACTGGTCAGCTAAACGTTCACTTTTTGTATTAGTCTTTGTAAAGTTTGAGCATCTAAATATTTTCAGAATCAACATGGAAAGGCTGCCAGCACAGTTGAATCAACATTAGTTTTCCAATTCAAAATAATAGTCATGGAAATGTTTTCTACTATTCACGCAGCACTATTCATTAGTCAGTGAGATTTTATTTTCATGCTGTTGAGCAGCAAGCAAGCTTGCTGTTTACATGAGATCATTCTGTAGTGTTTTTCATCCATAAATTTCAAGTCAGTTTGTGGAGTTAAATATTATCATCTGCATTTTATCCATGGGGTAACTGGGATGTACAAAATGCTCACCAGTATACGCAAGAGCATAATTTGGTGTGAAGTCTCCCATCTTCCACTGCAGAACTCAATCTGCTAGATTACAGCTACCTCATATATGTTTTCAGAAACTACTTTCTGTGGCTAATGAATGACAAGATTTTTCTCTTTAAAAAGCATATAAAGGAACTGTGATTCTGATGGAACCAAAATTATCAAATGCTCTTTGGGATGCTAAAGAGTACATGAACTTTCACACAAGGCTGCACATTTCCCATGACAGAGGGGAATGTACAGTCTTAAGACACAGAAAACATACTGAAATCAGGTATTGAAGAGTATTATCCTTAGGATCCAATTGTTAATCTGAGTCTGTGAAGTTCAGTTGAAAGGGCAGTGGTCCCTTAGAGAAGCATCTAATCTGCACACTACAGATCTCAGATAATGGATGTTTTTATTCACGTCTCTCAAACTTTACATCAAGTGCTCAAAGTCAAGCAAGTTCCAATGACTTTATACATATAGCAAACTTTTGTATCAAAGTATTTATTTTTGCAGAAAGTGAGTGAATTTATTCAAATCTCTAGCATATCATGAAGGAGAGTGGGGAAATAAATATACATACATATAAAGGGCTAAATCTTCATGCCAGCACCCAACTCGAGTATTATCTAGGCTGGGTACTGGGCAGATGTGCAGTGAAGGTGGGAGAAAAAATATAGCCTCCCTCAGCTATGGAGAGGCTGTGTGGTGGTTACCTCAGCATATACTTGAACCCATATGCATATCTGCCATGGGGTGGATGGCTAGACAATTTCACCCACACCTACTTCAGAATCCTCACCAATCCTCTTTTCTTTGCACTGTGGAGCTATACCATGACCTTCACCAGAGTAACCTCCATGGCTGTGAAGTGCATTCATGCCTTAGTGCATGTTAAAAAGGTCAGAGGAGGTAGACCTGCCCATACCAGGGTTAGGGTTAAGGGTATAGGAATTAGGCTTCAAACAAGGAGGTCTGCCATGACCAAAGCTAGGCCTCAAGCAAGGAGGTAGTTATGCTGGGGCCAGGGTTGCAGCTTTCAAAAGTAATAAAAATAGATCAGAGAAAAGTCTGTTCAACTGTGCTCTCTACTCAATTTCTGACCTTTTTAGCATGCACTAAGGCATGAATGCACTTTACAGCCATGGAGGTTACTCTGGTGAAGGTCATGGTATAGCTCCACAGTGCAAAGAAAATGCACAGAGTCCAAAAATAAATGGGGCCTTGCCACAGGGTGTGTGCTACTCACCACTCAGTGGCATCTCCTTGGCACTCATCTGGGGAATTAGCTTGACTCTGTCCACACCCCACCTGGCAATCACTCAGCCTGTTGTCTTAGTCACTTGCTCTGCAGCCCCTCTCTCCCTAGTCAGGAGCTACAGCATCTCTCTTTCATGGCTTAGTCCTCCAGTAGAGTGATCAGATGTCCCATTTTTAAAGGGACAGTCCCATTTTGGGGGACTTTTTCTTATATAGGGGCCTATTACCCTCCTTCCCCTGTCCCGTTTTTTCACAGTTGCTATCTGGTCACCCTATCCTCCAGCCAAGTCACAACTGTCCTCCTCTGTCAGGGTCTCACCACAATCTCTCTCCTCACAGTCTTGGTCAGTGCAGTGGATATAGAGACTGCCTATGTGGCTTATAGAGGAACCCAGGTCCACCCTTTAACCTGGGTTCCAATCCAGGTGCCCTCAAACCAGCAGTTTAAATCTATTCTCTCAGCCTTTACTGGTCCTTCCCTGGACTTCTTCCTACACTATTAAAGGCTTCTACTCTCTCCCCACTTTGTAACAGAGAGTGTAACTGCAAACTTTATCCCCAGGTAAGCCTCCTCACATCTTAGCTCCCCTTCAGATGAAGCCTATTGCTAATTGGCCTTTCTCTTGCCCATATTAACCCTTCAGGGTTAAGTATAGGGAGAACCTTATCACAGGCCTAAAGACAAGCTGTTGCTGTCAAGTCCCAGGAAAAAAATACTATAGGAAAATTATTGTTTATATAATTACAGTAATTCTGTATTACTGTAAATACAGTTACTACCATTTTTGTCTTAAGTGTATTTATTAAAATATGTTTTTGGTAAAATCTAGCTCTTTTGATTATAAAGTATATTAATGTTACAATAAAATATACGTTACAAAAAATATAGCTAGACCCTCAGCCAACCCTATGACTCACAGATTTTAAAGAATATACTATATTGTAGTCAACCAATAGTTCTTAAAACATTACATGCCAGACAATGTCTTCGTGGCTTGCTTGTGCTCATGCTTAACTAGGCATGGTGGAATAAGTTCAGGTATTATAAGAATCAGAGCCAAACACTTATGAGATTTGAAAAAGTAAAAATAATTCCTCCCTCCCCAGTCACTTTCATTTTCCTGTAATTTAGCTCTATAATGAAATGGAAGTGCAGCAAAACTACACAAAAAGACTATTCTCGTCGAATTTCACTTCTTTTCTCCGGTTAAACATACTACTAAATGTCTTGCAAGAAAGCTGACTTTGAAAATGTCTCACACGGTTTTGCAGATCTAAGTGGTGTGAATAAGCTTCAGATCAGCATCCAAACTTTTGAAGCTAATTGGAGATGGGCCTTAGCTGCAAAATTTGGATTTCAATCTGAACATGTTTTGGCTTAGTCCAGTTTAAAGGGGCTTAGTCATAGCATTCATAGTTGACCTACCCCAAAGACTGAGAGTGGTTGGTGATAGGATACTGGTCAAGGGATACATGAAACCTTTTGAAATCTGCTCATCCAACCATGTCTCTGCTTCAGAAGCAGCACACTTTTGAAATGGTCTGCTAGTATTTTTCTCTTTTATAGTTTTCTTTTGGGTAGATATTAAAGTAGAATATATTTAAATTGCAAAAGAGTAAAGACACAGCAATCTCCTTTATTCGATTTAAAATAAAGTAGTGAGTTAATGTGTGGCCTGCACATTCCAAAAATGCAAAGCAGAAATATATAAAGCCAATGAAGATTCTCTAGGAAACAACTCCATCTTTCAAGATGTTCTTCATTTCTTGGCAACTCCTGAAATTTGTTTGGTTTTTGCTTTCTTCATTTCCTACTTGAACAAGACAGCAACACTTTGGTCACAGGGAAAGAACAGTTTTCCATTACCAATCTAAGCATTTTGTTCTCCCTTGAATTTGGAGTTTTCATTCTCTTCCCTTATGCTAAAGTTAATGGGAAGTTGGGTAAGTAGTGTTTCAACAATGAGCTGAAGAGAAATGTTTGTGCGTAGTACTGTAGCAGTAGCTCATCCCATGGGCAAGATACTAATTCAAAACTCATTTTCCCCTGTTCTTTAAAGTGCAGCCTCTGACAAGGCATCTCTTCTAATGTAGGCAAAGGTCTCTGATCAAAAGAGACAGATTCCTATAAATGAAATGATGATATCTGAGCCCAGTGGAATCACAACTTAAATATTTTCCCTTGAAACTTTTCATCATGTAATTCTGTCAACATGTATGCTTGACTCTAATTCCTTCCTTGAATTCTTTGAGACCACTGTCTACTTTGAGTATTCATGTAGTGAGATTGGGATCTTTGTTTTCTTGTTGGATTTGGATTTCATTCAGAACAATAGGTACTGCAGCTGACTGATTGATTATAGAAGAGTTCCTAGTTTATTCCCTCAAAAGTCGATAGAAAATGCTTAAATGTCAAGAAGCCATTTTGAAGAAATATGTACTAAAGCACATCAAACTGCAACAGCACTTGGATTAAAGGATTCACATAATCCAAGAAGCTTTATTTTGGATTTCTGTCAATTTTTACTCTCAGATGGCTTGATTCCCCTCACACTTAACTCATGTATAGCAGAAGCTATTCCAATGAAGTCAGTGGAGTTGCACTGGTTTCACAATATTGTAAGAGAAGAAACAGTCCCAATTGTCAGTGACCAAAATCTAAGTGACTAACAAACACACACACCCCTCCTGCCCCAGAGCATTTCTTATTAGTACACCAGAAGCAGGAAAAAATGCACTCTGAATTTTAGAGACCAGCTACTTGCTTTTTACTGTTCTTTAAAAATTATTTTTTTTTACAGATAAGTGCTTTCTTGGTAGCGAATGCTATAGTTTAATTTGCTAGTTAAACAGCTTTAATTACAACTTTGTTCTCAGTTGCTCACAGATTGTCCATCAGTGCTACTTCTACACTAGCCACTCTCTAAGAAGAAAAAACAGTATGGCTCTCTTGAGGACCCCAGCTGTCTCTGCCACTTTATAGATCACAAAGTGGTATAACTACAGTAATGGGACAGCATAAGAAAGTCATCCATCTACTAGGGCAAAGCTCCAGCCACATCTCCTACACCAGGAGGCTGAGTGGCCTAGAGCTGGCTATGCCAGCTGTTCAGCATCTGCATGTTTCCTGATCCCTGGGGAATCCTCATTTGGTCAGTTAAACCAGCTCTATGACCTCACCTCTTTTTTTTCTTTCTCTCTCCTTTAAACAGTGAATGACTACAGCTGAAGAAATATGGTAAGCCTGGCTCAGATTCTTTGCTTGTGTGATTGCTGCAAATTATCTTGTTCTTCGACAGCTAAAGATGTTTTACTAGATGTGACTTTCTAACTGAAAGAGCATCCAACCAAACAAGGTCAGGAAGCGCATTAGTATTGAACTTTTTTTTGCTGATTTAGTGCTCTATTTATCTAAAGATAGATCTTTCCATGCCTGGAAGCTGGCAGAGGCTAGGGACAGACTCATGTCTCTGCCACTGAAGAAAGTGTTTTAATTTCTAAATATGAATCCAGGTGGGAAATAAATTAACTGCCTGGATGCTCCCCTCTGACAGTTTTGGCACATCTCCAATAGAAAATCTGCTTTGTTAGGCATGAAATATAACATTCCAGGATCTAACTTCGTCACATCTGGATGTATTTATGCTGATCTCTGTACATTAGATTGTTTTTTATTAGGAACAGGGACATTTAGACAATATGTACTTTTATTTTTTTAAACACAAAGCAATCTTGACTGTGTTAATGTGGAGGTGATTTTTCTCCATCAATGGGATTATAAACTACATTATTAGGAAATTTACCCAAACACAGAATGCAAGATGAATACCTCTTTTTCCTTCAGGGATCATTCATATTTTGTTTTCCATAATGCCTGCACGCTACTGTTATTTATTTTAATACAAATAATCATTTGTTTACTTGAATGCAAATATAATCCATCAGACCTGTAACTTGAGCTGTGGTAGTAATTGAGGCTATAGTAATTGAGGATGCAGAGTAGAGATTAATAGAAAAAAGATTTGAGGATGAATTTTGATTTCACGGCCTTAAAGGTACTGATAGCAATAAGAGGTATAGCAAACAGTTATAAATGGAACTGGTGCCAGCACCAGTCATACTGTCAGATAACTGACCTTTACTGTGCTGCCTGACCGCCTACTGCACTGCACCATGTATTTATGCCATTATATGAATGACTAATAATAAGCCAGACATACTTTACTGAGGCATCCTTAGCTGACTTCAGAAATTCCTTCATATGGAACTTTCCAGCATGAGGAATTTATGTGGCTCATTGGTTTTATCAGAGGAGCAGAAGTTGTAACCTTTTAATACAAGATAATATTTCTTTTCTTTGTAAAGGTAAATAAATCCAGACCTTCCATCCTCTGTATTAGGTTGAAAAGAGGAGTCAGAGGAAGATAATCCTCCCAAATTTACCTGGTTCATTAGAATACATTTTTGAAGTAAAAGTTGACCTATAGAAAGGGCTATTTGTTTGTGAGCAAAACTGTTGAAGCAAGAGATTCAGTTAATAAGGTAGTATGATTTGATTATGTTAGAGTCTATAATTGATCAAAAAAGAAAAAAAATAGATTTAAAACAAAAAAGTGGCCTTTTGACATCAGATTCTAATATGTCCTCTGATTTAGCAAGGAAGACCTCCAATCAGTGACAAGTTTTACCTGATAATGTAGAAATTTACAAATATTAGTGCCACAAAAGCTTTAAAGCATTAATCCAGAAAAGCATTTAAATTTAAGGATGTGATTTTTTCCTTTTAAGTGACTAAAAACAAAGTACACGCTAAAAACTTTACTAAATCAGAGTCTAATTTTTCTGGCTAAATTGTTGGCTATATTAGATTATAAATGTACTGATTATGGTGAACCAAGATCTATATTAACATCTATTTTTAGCATCCATACCACAATCTAAGCTAGATAATGGTTTAGATTTTACAAATAAGTATTGTAACCCCAGATTGGAATAGATGAATTATTCCTCTGCGTGGGTTTTTTTTATTATTATTATTATTATTACTACATTTCAGGCTCCTCTTACATAGCAATATTTTTTTATGAGACTCAACCCTCATTGTCTGAGGTACTCATAGCAATAACTGCAATTCACCCTTAGTCAATTGAGTAGCTCCTTCTTTTATCTTAACGATGTTTTTGTAAATCTTGACCCTGATCCTCTCATCTGACTGAATTCTGTTTACTTCAGAACCAAAATGGAGGAGCAAAGGTGGCTGTTTACCACCTTTGCACTTCTCTGATTTCTGTGGCTAGGTCTACACTACCCGCCTGAATCGGCGGGTAGAAATCGATCTCTCGGGGATCGAATTATCGCATCTCATCGGGACGCGACAATCGATCCCCGAATCGACGCTCTTACTCCACCAGCGGAGGTGGGCATAAGCGCCGTCGACGGGGAGCAGCGGAAGTCGATTTTGCCGCTGTCCTCACAGTGGGGTAAGTCGGCTCCGATACGTCGAATTCAGCTACGCTATTCCCGTAGCTGAATTTGCGTATTTTAAATCGCCCCCCCCCCCCCGTAGTGAAGACCTGCCCTGTGACTATAGGGGGCTAGCTGCAACAAACAAAAGACAACCAGGGACAGCCAGCATACTGCTTTCATCCTGGCTCCCCTCTGATATGTCCCTGTGCTGGGTATCAGGTGAGGGAGGCATAGCATTGTCTATTCTAGCTCTATCTCAGTTCGGATTATCTCTACCAGTGGAATCCTCAGCTTCAAAGATAAGGCAGCTTTATAGCCAATTTGTGCCATTCTGGTGCTGCAAAAGGGCCATATCATTGGCCGAGTTCTAGACCATTAAGTACAACTGATCTTGTTAAGTAAGAGTAGAATGTAATGTCTGATTTAAAAATAGTTGTTTTATTTATATATATATATATATAAAAAAACATACTTTATATTATTGTAACCAAATGCAATGATAATTAACTGCCGATTCCACTATTACATGAAAGTAAACAAAATACAACTATGTGGCAGTAACATTTAATAAGACAGTTGTGTAATTCATTTTTCAGAACATACTTGTTCAAAACCAGACAAAATTATTTTTTTGCACAGGCATTAGAAAGCTTTTGTTCGGCTCCCCCCCAATTTAGAGGAATCCTATTTGCAAACCTAGCTAGCTAATGCTAGTACACCATCTTGTGGTTAAGAGGTTTAATTGGGACTAAATCTTTTAGCAGGAGAGGTTTTTGATAGGGTTGCTTCCTTGCCATAGGATAGGCTCTGAAAGAAGTTTTAAATATTAAAATACATATCCAATGCCTAACATTTCCACTGTTTATGAAGAACAGAAAGTTTTTTAATAGGAAGTAGTGTATTAAGTGGCAGTATGTTTATAAATCAGCTAACTGGTAAATATGCTCAGTAGGCCACATTTACTGGCAAAAGCAACCAAAATCACTGAACACTTAACCCTAGCAACACATATAGTTAGTTACTATAATTACTTGCCTGTTGTGTTATAAAGGTAGCCCCACCCAGCACTGTTGTGAGAGAATTTACCAGAATTGTACTGACCCCTGGCTTTGTTCTTGTGCGCAGGTGGTAAGCATCAATGGGAAGCTTTGTGAACACCTGTTGTTCATTAGTATCCAAAATGCTAGTATCCAAAAGCGGTCTTCAGATATTAGAGATTAAATCCATATGAATGTAATGATCTGTGATATTTATCATGTCTTATTCATGTGAATTGCAACCTTACTTCAGATCACTTGAAAAATAAAAGAAAAGGGTAAATTATGCCCAGCTCAGTGTGCACAAGGTGCGGGAAGTGCAAGGAGTTTTGACATCCCCTCCACTTTATATGGACCTCTGGAAAATAATCCAATTCTTTGCACTGCTAAAGCACAGGGCCCACGAGGTGGACTAGTGTGAACTCCTCAATACAGAGTGATAAGACTAGGACAGGGCCAGTCCCTCCATTACTGGTCAGCACAGGGGATAGCATATGCTACACCCTCTGAAAGGGGGGACCATAGCCTGCTCAATCCTGCACCCTTCCAGAATGCCAGGAGAAAATGGTCCTGATTCTCTATTGCTCAGTCATTCTCATCAGTGGAAAGTGAGAAGTGGGTGTAAATACTACCAAAGTGATTTAGTAGCATTTTACACCCACTTTGCAAGGGTGAAAAATGACTACATAAGGTGCAGACAATGGAGAATGAGGCCTGTTGAACACAATCTCACCGGGTGCAGCCATTGTTGTACAATTCCTTCTCCCATCCAATAGAATACAGGCTCCATAAAAGACACAGACTTCTTCAAAAGCGATTCAGAATTTCAGTACTACATATCTTCTCACACTCACACTCTGCATACCTGTACACCCACATGGAATGGCAACAGCAGCTCAGTGGTATCACTTCTGAAAAAATCTACCTATGGAATGTTACAAATGGCATATAAAACACAATACAGTGGTTCACTTGTTGTCCGGTCAAATTAGCAATGGGCAAAGTACTAATCCTTCACATGGGCTTCTGAACCCAGAGACTGTACCCCAATTTTTCTACCTTGTCCTTTCCATCTCTCCTTTGAAATACATTTCTTAGACAGATGGTGTCATTGTTCCTTTTCTCATCTTCCTCCTCCCTTGTACTCTTTACTGCAGCTCCTCTGTCTAAAATGAAAATGCAACACAAGTGCCAACCACAAGAAAAGGTAAACAAGCATCTTAAAGCAAGAAATAATTCTGAGGGGAAATTAGTGTAAAAAGAAAAATTCAGTTTAATAGTATCGGCATAACGTGCTGTATTTTGATGTCTGTGGATAGGTTTAGATGGAGCAATTGATATTTATTGAGTAATACCATGACATGGTAGTTTCATGAGGCAACTGCATCTTTAAATTTAGTGTGCATAGTTGCCAGCTGTTGTGGAATGAGAAAAAAAGTTCTTTTTTCAACTAGATTGCAATCTAAATATCATTTATCTCTAGAGAAGAGATTGATTGTTATTTAATCTTTGTATTAGAATACTTGCAATTTAATATGTGTGTAAAATGACCAGAAAGCTATAACAGACATTAAGATGCTCAAATTTGTTGATGATACTCCAAATGGGCAAACAATCAGTCAACTCAATGACTGTGAATATGCATAAAAATAGTGCAGACTGATGCTGTATTCTGTGGTTCAGTGTAGATTAATTGCAGATCTTTCAAAAGATTAAAAACTGACTGCATCAAAGTATATAAACAATTGTGAGGACAATAGAGATGCTAAATGCTATTTCAAGTAGTGTAAATTGCCAGTTAGGGAACAGAGGGGTGACTTGAGAAATTTAAAAGGAATTGATTTGCATTAAGAAAGATAATAAGAAATAAACTACCAAAACTGGAAATAGGAGTCATTGGTTTAGAGTGGTTGTTAGTGTCTGTTGTACTGTTTGCAAGATCATCTTTGTTTTCTTATAGCAATTCTTCATCCCACAAGCACTGCTACCAGGATATTCACAGGACTCAAAAATCAGTTGGGCTGGGATGGGGCTATGAAATATCTCAGAGTTGCCTCATAACTTTATGCCATTTTAACGTACATCATTTTGCATTGTGAAATGATTGGATGGTGTCAGGATATCACATTGTAAACATCACATCCTGGGAGAGGGGACAACATTGTAGCCTTACAAATTTATAAGGTGAAGTAAGTGAACATAGTGCTGTGCAATTGGAGGCCTGTACCAAATAGATTCCATGCCTTGAAGGCCTTACAATCTAGAATTACACTCTGGAACACTAGAGATCAATACAATAACTAAACAGAAGTCTGGATTGTAGATGTAGGAGAAAGGTCAACAAGAGTCATTTGCAACTCTCTGATCATGGGGCCAGTTTGATGCCAGCCTTGGCATAATTTAGATCAACCAAGGAGCTAAACTACACCAGCTAGCTGTGATCCCCATGTGCTCAGAACTCCGTAGCACCAGAGGAATTCACAGTATGGGGTCTGGGCTACATGCCACTTCCTTAGTGTCACCTGGGCATCAACAGGCCAGAGAATTTGACCCAGAGTTGTGTTGGTGATTACAAACCGAGTGTATCAATAATTGTAAGAAGACATTAGGCAAATACAACAAACAGAAAAGAGAGTCTCAGAAGTTTCCTGGAACTTTTCTATGTTAAGATTAACTTCCAAGTATCCTTTTATGTTTTCAAAACTAGACTTCACACACATTACTAGCTACAATATGCTCTAGAGAATAATTAAAGCTTTCTTGTTGTAAAGCAATGGATGGGCATTAAAAGAGGTACCAAAAGACCTTGCCCACCCAAATGATGCTTGTGCCGGAGTCTGATCTCATACAAGCTTTACATCAATGTAACTCCATTGATTTCAACGGTCAGTCCAGATTTACACTGGTATTACTGAGACCAGAATTAGCCCATCCCTTTAAAAATCTGTTATGATTCCTAATGAGAAAAACAAAGTGGGAGTGGGGGATGCCACACCTCAGAAACCTCTTTCTGCCACTAGCCAGCAGGAACCCTGAGAAAGACAGTGGGTAACTACTAGTCTATTTTCATAATAGAAGTTCAACAAGGCCTATCTGCACATGTACCATAGCGCCTATGATAGAAGATAATATTTTAGAGGCTCGGTGAAGGATTAGAAACTTTATGGAACATTAATCTGTAATGAATGTAATTGAGAATATTTATGCTGTGAAGATGAAGGTGTTTCTTTTGTAACTGGTATGTGTTTCCTCTGGGTTTGTACTGGAGTTGGCTTTACCAGACATCTCATTCAATGACATCCCATGCTGCTGTCTCACAGAGGTAAATATATGCTTCAGTGAAAGATCCTAGTGGCCTGAAGGGAATAGCCATTATTCTCAGTTTGAAATAAACTAGCATCTCTCTCCACTTCTTTACTTAAAAAAAAATAAAAGCCTAATTACTATCACAGAATCTTTTACCATGTTTGTGACTGATCATCAAGAAGGAGCATAAATCTTTCAAGGCCTCCATCACACAGCATCACACATTGCATCAATTTACCAGAAACATGAGTGAGATGGTCTCTTTTTATTCATCTGGTTTATTAATATACAGTAGCCTTTTATTCTTAGATAATAAATGAACTAGCCGCAAGAAGTTCCATTTCCTTCCACATTTAGCTGCCTGTTAGTTAGGTGACTAAGTATAATAAACTATGATAATGACAGTGTTAAGGAGGAGAGAACATATTTCTGAGGACAGGTGTGTTACACATTGATATGCGGTATAGTGTTGTCTCCAGACATGGAGCCAAGGTCCTTTTTCCTTCTGCTGTCTTCTGTGGATGGGTCTGGTGTCCTACACCATAATATCTTCAGGGGGAGGGCATCTGACCGCATCTCCTCTTCATCAGTGTTTGGGATGGTGGGGGCAAGGTCAGCTCCAATTACCTCCAGAAGTCAGCCTGTCTGCTTGGGGATTGTCTGCGTGCCTCCCAGCTGAGCAGCAATAGGACATTAAACACAGAAGGATGGCAGTCACCACAGGGCAATTCGTCAGCTCTGTATCTCCTACGTAATACTATTATGTAGCCCCTCCTTTTCAGTCTTTAATATCTCCCTCTGTGTCTGCCCATTTGACAGCTTCACTGTCATTATAACTAGTAGGTGATACAGCATGATCAGTAGATTCAGGATCATCTCTGTCAGCCATTTTGTTAGTGTCTATACCTTGCTTCACTGATGCCATTAGAGGGGCCTCGGGCACTAGTGTACCATGGTCCCTCTTATTCTTTATCTGTGGCACATAATAGTTTAGTCTCCTGTGGGATGTAATAGTTTGGTCTAATTTTGGTTGTTAGGTTTAGTGTGCAGTACTGGTGGTGTTTGTTGGCTGTGACATACTAGAGGAGGTCAGACTCTCTTCTGGCCTTAAACTCTCTGGTTTGTTCCAGATGAGATATTTTGGGAAGATCCTGGGGTCAGAACAAACTACACAAATCAGTGGTAAAGAGAGTGAGGGCAAGTCCAAAGCTGTCTTAAGGATTACCCCTGTACTCCCCTGATCCTGGGGCCACTTTGTGAAGGATCCATCCCTCAGTGTGAGTTAAAGAGGAGGAGAGGGAGAGGTTGAAGAGAAAAGGATGCCATTTTCTCCTCTATGGTTCCATATCAAGCTTCATCCCTCCCCTACAACTCTCTTCACTTTCAACATTTAAAAAGTCAAGATCCCTGGGAGGGGGAATTCTCCATCCCCACTTTCCTGAACTTCCTACCCCATTTCTGCAGGTCCAACTCCTTGTCTCACCAACCCTGAGTTCTGCTTTATTTCTTGCTCTTCTTCCATCTCTATTTTCTTCTTCGCTTTCTATGTTTTTGGTTTCTTGTCTTCCTTTCTCTTTTCTATATTTGCTTTGCTTCTCTTCCATCCGTGCTCTTCTACATGCTCATTCAGCCTTCCTCTTTGTCTTTTGGATGTCTGCTGGCTAGAGCTGGTATATTTTTTGGAACCATTTAATTTTTTTTAACAGAAAACAATTTATTTTTCAACTAAGTCTGCTGCTATGACTGCCAACATGGATGCCAGTTTGTAAAACTGGTGATGTGGGGTTTTGTTGTTGGTTTTTTGGTTTGGATCAGGACCCCTTTCCTTTCAAAACTGGATGCAAATCACTTTCATTAAGATTCAGATGCAATCCCAAACTACAAGCAAATTTGTATTGAGAATGATGGGTTACATTAGAGAAAGCATTTTTCAAGATGGGAAAATATTTTTTCCGTTCGTTCAAAACTGAGCTTTCTCATGCTCAGTCAGACCAAGGGGTAGGAGTTTTTCCACCGCTTATTTGTTTGTTTGTTTTTTGTTTGTAAATACTGGCGCAGAGCAAGTTCGTGCTCTCATGCGCTCTCTCTCTCTCGCTCTCTCACAGACACACAAAATCCAGGAATACTGCAAGAGTCAAAATAGTTTGCCTTCCTCATGAGATTGGGTCACTAATCTGCTTATGTGACAAAGGATGTCATTTTGACTTTTCAGAATGCATGACTGCCACTAACAAAGAAGCTTGAGCATTCATTTTATAAAATAAAAATGAAACTTAAATACAACTGATGGTTTACATATTCTCACTATAGAATCATAGAATATCAGGGTTGGAAGGGACCTCAGGAAGTCATCTAGTCCAACCCCCTGCTCAAAGCAGGACCAATTCCCAAATAAATCATCCCAGCCAGGGCTTTGTCAAGCCTGACCTTAAAAACCTCTAAGGAAGGAGATTCCACAACCTCCCTAGGTAACCCATTCCAGTGCTTCACCACCCTCCGAGTGAAAAAGTTTTTCCTAATATCCAACCTAAACCTCCCCCACTGCAACTTGAGACCATTACTCTTTGTTCTGTCATCAGGTACCACTGAGAACAGTCTAGATCCATCCTCTTTGGAACCCCCTTTCAGGTAGTTGAAAGCAGCTATCAAATCCCCCCTCATTCTTCTCTTCTGCAGACCAAACAATCCCAGTTCCCTCAGCCTCTCCTCATAAGTCATGTGCTCCAGCCCCCTAATCATTTTTTTGCCCTCCGATGGACTCTTTCCAATTTTTCCACGTCCTTCTTGTAGTGTGGGGCCCAAAACTGGACACAGTACTCCAGATGAGGCCTTCCCAATGTCGAATAGAGGGGAATGATCACGTCCCTCATCTGCTGGAAATGCCCCTTCTTATACAGCCCAAAATACCGTTAGCCTTCTTGGCAACAAGGGCACACTGTTGACTCATATCCAGCTTCTCGTCCACTGTAACCCCTAGGTCCTTTTCTGCAGAGCTGTTTCCTAGCCATTCGGTCCCTAGTCTGTAACAGTGCATGGGATTCTTCCGTCCTAAGTGCAAGACTCGGCACTTGTCCTTGTTGAACCTCATCAGGTTTCTTTTGGCCCAATCCTCTCATTTGTCTAGGTCCCTCTGTATCCTATCCTTACCCTCCAGTGTATCTACCACTCCTCCCAGTTTAGTGTCATCTGCAAACTTGCTGAGAGTGCAGTCCACTCCATCCTCCAGATCATTAATGAAGATATTGAACAAAACCGGCCCCAGGATCAACCCTTGGGGCACTCCGCTTGATACCGGCTGCCAACTAGACATGGAGCCATTGATCACTACCCGTTGAGCCAGACGATCTAGCCAACTTCCTATCCACCTTATACTCCATTCATCCAGCCCATACTTCTTTAATTTGCCGGCAAGAATACTGTGGGAGACCGTATCAAAAGCTTTGCTAAAGTCAAGGAATAACACTTCCATCTTGAGGGGACCACTTAGGAATCTGGGGCAAAAATCAGTACTTGCTCCTGCTAGTGAAGGCAGGGGGCTGGACTTGATGACCCTTCGGGGTCCCTTCCAGTTCTATGAGATAGGTATAGGTATAACACATCCACTGCTTTCCCCTCATCCACAGACCCAGTTATCTCCTCATGGAAGGCAATTAGGTTAGTCAGACATGACTTGCCCTTGGTGAATCCATGCTGACTGTTCCTGATCACTTTCCTCTCCTCTAAGTGCTTCAGAATTGATTCCTTGAGGATGATCTGCTCCATGATTTTTCCAGGGACTGAGGTGAGGCTGATTGGCCTGTAATTCCCCAGATCCTCCTTCTTCCCTTTTTTAAAGATGGGCACTACATTAGCCTTTTTCCAGTCATCCAGACCTCCCCCGATCGCCATGAGTTTTCAAAGATAATGGCCAATGGCTCTGCAATCACATCCGCCAACTCCTTTAGCACCCTTGGATGCAGCGCATCCAGCTCCATGGACTTGTGCTCGTCCAGTTTTTCCAAATAGTCCCGAACCACTTCTTTCTCCACAGAGGGCTGGTCACCTTCTCTCCATACTGTGCTGCCCAGTGCAGCAGTCTGGGAGCTGACCTTGTTCATGAAGACAGAGGCAAAAAAATCATTGTGTACATTAGCTTTTTCCACATCCTCTTTTACTAGGTTGCCTCCCTCATTCAGTAAGGGGCCCACACTTTCCTTGACTTTCTTCTTGTTGCTAACATGCCTGAAGGAACCCTTCTTGTTACTCTTAACATCTCTTGCTAGCTGCAACTCCAAGTGTGATTTGGCCTTCACTCCTGCATGCCTGAGCAATATTTTTATACTCCTCCCTAGTCATTTGTCCAATCTTCCACTTCTTGTAAGCTTCTTTTTTGCATATAAGGTCAGCAAGGATTTCAATGTTAAGCCAAGCTGGTCACCTGCCATATTTACTGTTCTTTCTACACACTGGGATGTTTTTTTCCTGCAACCTCAATAAGGATTCTTTAAAATACAACCAGCTGTCCTGGACTCCTTTCCCCGTCATGTTATTCTCCCAGGGGATCCTGCCCATCAGTTCCCTGAGGGAGTCAAAGTCTGCTTTTCTGAAGTCCAGGGTCCATATTCTGCTGCTCTCCTTTCTTCCTTGTGTCAGTATCCTGAACTCGACCATCTCATGGTCACTGCCTCCCAGGATCCCATCTACTTTTGCTTCCCCTACTAATTCTTCCCGGTTTGTGAGCAACAGGTCTAGAAGAGCTCTGCCCCTAGTTGGTTCCTCCAGCACTTGTACCAGGAAATTGTTCCCTACACTTTCCAAAAACTTCCTGGATTGTCTGTGGACCGCTGTATTGCTCTCCCAGCAGATATCAGGGTGATTAAAGTCTCCCATGAGAACCAGAGCCTGCGATCTAGTAACTTCTGCTAGTTGCCGGAAGAAAGCCTCGTCCACCTCATCCCCCTGGTCTGGTGGTCTATAGCAGACTCCCACCATGACAGCACCCTTGATGCTCACACTTCTAAACTTAATCCAGAGACTCTCAGGTTTTTCTGCAGTTTCATGCCGGAGCTCTGAGCAGTCATACTCCTCTCTTACATACAATGCAACTCCCCCACCTTTTCTGCCCTGCCTGTCCTTCCTGAACAGTTTGTGATCTTTCAGAACATTGTTCTAAGCAAACTAAGCACAGCTTCCTCTTAACGTTGAGCTATTTGTCACAGACAATGGTATAAACATGCTGATGGTCAGGAGTGACAGCAGCTTCACTCACACATCGTCCTTTCGTGCACACACTTGGTCTGATGGTGAACTATGGCTTGGGAAAACACAAGAGGGTCAAAGTTGTCCTCTGTCACCTGTAATATTAATTGCTTCTCCAAGAAAAATAATCATTAAACAAACTATTCAGTCTTTTTTCTCAGCCGGGGGAGAGAAAAGTGGAAGCTCAGGCAGCAAGTTCATATACCCCTAAATTTTCTGGCTGCAGAATTTGCTGTTTGAGCCAGCTGCCACAGAAAAAAAGGGGTTTTAGAGAAATTTTTGTTGCCATTTTGTGCTCCCTGCTTGCTTCCCCCCCCTTCATCCAAAGGGAGTCCTTGCTGTTTTCAGTGCGCACCTAAGCCACACAAAGGAAATTCTCAGGCATCTCGACTTCTCGCCAGGACACTGAGCTCTGAAAATCAACCCTATCCTGTCCCAAGGTAAAAGTGATCTACTTTGAAACTGAACATGCTATGCTTCCCACAGCTTTTCTGAACAGCTCTTGAATATCTAAATCCCTTTCTCCCCTCTGCTGCCTTCAACTGCTCAAGTATCTGTTTTCCCCTCCTCTACCTTTGTCAAAATAACATTTCTTTCCCTCCCAATCCTACTTTATTCTATCCCCTCTGTCATTGAATCAGAAGGGAAGCAGTAAGACACCCAAACGACTCCCTCCCTGCAATCAAAGAGGAATATAAGCCTCCTTTCTTCTTCTTCTTCTCAGTAGCTAGGAGAAATGCACTTTGGCCCTAAATTCTACAACAAGGCCCCTTAACTAGAGCCAGTATTATTGGCAAAGATCCTACATCTAGAAATTATGCGGGAACCTGAAATCGATGGTACAGAGATAATTAAATGGTTGAATTTTGGATTTAACATGTGACTAATCTTCATTGAAGACTGAGTCAGCTTTAGCCTCAGGATTTGACTTAATGGAGAGTTAGTGCTCAGCTTTGAAACAGGAGTGGTTCAGTGCAGACCAGGGAACTTTTAGTGCATGCAGCCAGCTGAGATGTAAATCTACAGCACGCTAGCATGCCACATTCTAACTCTTTTTCTAAACAACCCTCATTCATGCTGAAGAAGTGTTGTCTAGTGACTAGGGCCCTGGACTGGGAGTTGGAGTTCAGTTCTAGCCCCGCTAACTTACTATATGACCATGGGCAAGTCATTTATCTCCTGTGCTCCACACCCCATACCCTTTGTCTGCCTTGTCTATTTAGACTAGAAACTACCCAAGGCAGACACTGTGTCTCACTCTGTACAGTGACTACCACAATGGGGACCTGCTTTTGGTTAGGTCCTATATAGTACACAGTAATGCAAAAAATAACGTGTACATTTTAAAGTGTTATGAATGCAAAAAAAAAAACATTTCAGGAAGTGCATTATACTGGATACCCCAGTGTGAATTATGAACTATATTTATAGATAATCACACATGGTGCTTAGGCTTCTCTGATATAGGACCATATGCATTACATATCCAGGGAAAAGTTAAGTGTTTATGTAACCTACTTGTGAGTATGTGTTACAGGTCCCTTTCTGTGGATGATCCTCTCGGGATATGAGTTACACTACCTCCTAATGAGCTTTAGCTCAAGCTTAGCAGCTCATGCTTTTTAGCCCTGGAGATCTCCAGTTGAATCCCCAGGGTGTTAGCCAAGTCAGTGGCCATCACATTGGGCCTCCTTAATGCAGACTTTTCATGTTTTTGGGGGTTCATGTTTTAAGTTTAATCTTTTCACTGCTATGCGTATTTGAAAGATCTGCATGCTGTAGGAATTTTATAGTTTACAGACAAAGATATTGCACAACTCAAATTCTATGGTTTACTGTCTAATATTGGATACCTCAAAACTAACTTGCATTTGAGAGAACTCAGGGAACCAATTTGTAATATTTTTTTCAGCACAACCTGTAACATCATTTTAATTGTTAGCCAAGTTTTATGAACATCTGATTATGTTAATCTAAAATTCATAGTCATTATAAATTTCTATCCCATTTTTATTCAGCATAGTAATCGGTCCATCAAACTCAATGGAGCATTTCTATTGATTAGATTCCTTTGCAGCCGACATTTGTTAAACTTTCCACTTATTTCATTGTTGCTTTTTCTGTTGAGTCCAGATTGAGTCACTACAGATATACATTGCTTTAAAGTGTTCGAGATGAGCTCCAGTTTACAGATGCTGCATTGCCTTCAATGAAGCAAACTCACAGACTATCTCTTATCCCAAAGAATGAATGTAATTCTCTCTTCCCACACATTTGTTCCTATCTGCAATAACAAAATTAGCCTGGATGAGTAAGGAATGGTGTCCCTAGCCTCTGTTTGTCAGAGGGTGGAAATGGATGGCAGGAGAGAGATCACTTGATCATTGCCTGTTAGGTTCACTCCCTCTGGGGCACCTGGCATTGCCCACTGTCGGCAGACAGGATGCTGGGCTGGATAGACCCTTGGTCTGACCCAGTATGGACATTCTTATATTCTTATGTTCTAAAATGCCAAAATAATTTTCAAAATATTATTTAGCAACAGTTACTTGTCATGAGATCCCTTGTCCCAGCCATGGGTTAAACACCTTCCTCTCCCTCACCTGGTTGGCAGTAGCCACTTCAAGATTCTTGATTAAATGGCAAAACTTATAACACAGGAAATACTGTCCCTATTTCCAGCTAGTCAGCCTGATCTCATACAGAATAATACATTTCAAGTTGTATCAAAGTGGCAAACTGACAAGATATGAATGTTTATGGTTGGAACATTTGTTTAGGTAGCCTTAAGCTTAAACAAAGAAAGACATCATCTAAATGCTATGGGACATTTTTGGTGTTTAGAGTACTGTTTGTTTTAGATTTTTTTTTAATACTATACTCCTGTCATTGCTCCTTCACTAAGTCCTGTTTACACATCCTTTTCCAGGTGGTACAGTTATATATCTGCCAGAATGCTCACTACACAAAGCCTCAGGGCTGAAGTGAACCTATGCAGGACTACAACAGCAACAAGTACTTGCAAAACAACCCTTCACCATGCCCTGCTATGGGAGTCAGGCTAATATGCTAGTGTCAGGTACATTCAATATGTAACTCTACTTGGTTTTGCTCCTTCCCAGACTGCAGCTGGCTCTGTCTCCCTTGCAACCATGCTGTATTGTATTGTTATAGCTGTTCTCCTAACATTATGTTGTTGTCAGTGTAAAGGAAAACACTTTTTCTTTGTGCACAGTGAGATTGGCTTGACCTTGTATTTCTCATCTTCAGAAAGGCTCCAAATTATTGGCATTGTTCAACTAATATTCTAGCTTCTTCAGCAGCTTACCTTAGAGGAGAAAGCTCATTCCTGACCCTTCAGATCGCTGATGCCCTGCTGATTTAAGAGTTTGAGAAGCTTAAATGATATGAAGGGCATAGTTAAACCCTCAGCAGTAGGGTAAAATGTCATATAAATTAAATTATGGATTTTACTCCATGAACACTTGTCCCATTAATTCAAGAGGCACAACCTAAGGAATGAGTGATAAAGTGGTTGTTGAGAGGCATTTTTGTTTAAAAAAAAAAAAGAATAAAACACATGGGAAAAACCTACCAGTAGTAAGGCAAGAGCTGCTGTTCTCAAAGCACTTGCAGGTGGACTATAGAGACCTGGCTGCTCACGTAGTGCTGTCTCTTTGTTGTGAGATGCTAAATTTGCCTCCCACCCCCCAGAAAAGAAGCTAAAAATACACTGAGCCCTTTACTAATATCACTTTCCCATGGAAACAATTACTGTAATTGTCAAGAGGGAATATATACATTTGTGAATTGGAGTGCAGATACAACATCTGGTCTACCATCCTGTGAAAGTTTTCGAAAACACCTACACTCAAGTGTTCAGAGAACAGTTTTTCTAAGGAGAATATAAGGACATATTTACTCCATTTCCCATTACCTGAGCATGCTATAAAACTTATAGAAGGACATGAAAGGAATTTATTTTTCAGTGTTTTTCAGAACTGTGCAGTACTGGTTTTTAGCATGTTGGAGCCATTATCTCTATACATTTTAATTTGATCTAGAACATTTGTTAGAACTGCAATTTTACTAATTAAAACAATGATCTTAATTCTGTGAGCTGTGAAGAGATATTTAAAATCTTCTTAAGAATATGATTGGTTCAGAGTTTAGCTCTCCATAGCATGTTTCTACATTACCTAGATTATGACAAGCCCCAGCACAGCCAAAAAGGGAATAAGAATTCTCATCCTATTCCATAGCCATTAGAGCAATGCCGATCTTAGCGTGGGGTGCTGTGGTGACTCCAGTTGCTGCCAAAGCACACAGGGATGAGGCAAAGCCATGGCTCTGCTCCCAGACTATTTACCATCCTGTAGAGCTAGCTGGCTCTGAGTAGAGGATGGAAGGTGAGGAGGAGACTGCACCCTGAAAAGCGATACTACAATTACTTCCTCAGCAAAGCAACTGGGAAACCTAAGGAAGAATCGTACCTCTGGGATGTCTGTGAGACACATGGCCTCTCAGTGCACCCCCTGTGATGGTGCACCAATGCACCACCACTTACTCAAGCCAATGCATACAGGCAACATCCAGACTTGAATGGAGATTGCGCGCTTTACTTAAATGAAAAGCGGTAAGGAACTGGAAACTGGCAGTTTTTAAATATTCTGCAGCTTTGTAACTAAATACAAAGTCTGCTTTTATTGTATTTTTTTTTCTTGCAAAAGCATTTTAATGTATTTCCCCACACCCTTAAGGAAATCTTAGTAATATGGCAATATATTTATCCGTGCCTTTGTCATCACACTGGAAGAGGCATTTCCAGAATGACCTTTAATGTCTGTTTAAATAAATGTATGAGGGTGCATACATGATTAAGGATTATGTCATTGGTTTATGCAAGAAATGTGTGTGTAACTTGATGATGGATGTTCATGTGCACTTACTTATAAAGGGGAAACTTTGTTGTAAAAAGCATTGCTTACTAAGCTTCTGAAACAGACATTTAAACAAAACCTGCCACTGCATAGTAGATATTTCATTTTAATGGCTTTCCCATTTCTGCACAGCATATGTGGTAGCATAGTAGAGATCTCAGTAAAAATCCTGGTTTTGTATGTTTTATTTATAAAAGAAAAAAAATATGGTTAAGTTCCCATGGGGGAAACAAACAAATCAAATCTATAACACCACAACTGGGCATCTTCTTGTATATTAATTTAATCAATATCTTAATTATTGACCAACATCCTCTAAAGACACCCCAGCAATAATTTTTCCAGGTGTAAATAAGGACCTTTTTCATATGTTCTTTGTGGAGTAAAGGACAGTAAAGGACTTTTTTAGACACGACATTGTCTAATGAACAACTCCACAGGTACTTATTTCATGAAGGATCTTTGATAGGTTAAGTGTCTGTTCTTTACTTCATCACCACTAATGCCTCTCTCATCTTTTCAGAGCTTGAAATTCATAATTATGGTATTTATCTGCTGTTGTGATTCATTGCTTCAGCTGTACACCAAACATGAATGGACTGCTGAATCTGTAGTGAAACAGACATGAGGTATGGCAAGTTTCAGACATTTGTTTTCTCTTTCTTCCTTGGGGTATAAAGATTTTTTTTCTACAGAGAGACAACTGAATTAATTTTGGTGTATAAAAGGAAGGCAAAAAAATCTCTCAGGTACTAACTGCTGTTTTAAATTTTAATTTCCAGATAACTTGTCATACATACAGAATCAAGTGAAATGTGAAGAGGACACTAAAGAAACTCAGTGCAATAAATATCAATAAGTATCAGATCAATCTTTATTTTTTGCCTCGCTATGTCAAATAAAAGGTGAAAATAGTATTATTGTTTATTATTGATACTTATGGGTGGACCTGGTGCTCTGCTGACAAATAGACTTATAGGTCTGTGCCCCAAGGAACTTACTCAGTAAGAGTCAAATTATGACCTTGGTCACATAGGTATAAAACTAAAGTAAGTCCACAAACTTCACTGAAGCTACTCTGGGTTTACATCTCTGGCCCTAAACCAGATATATATAGTTAGGGATGAAAATAAACCAAGGATGCAAATAGTATGGGAAGATGAGGGTTATAAGAGTGAAAGATCATGTTTATTACAACATGTATCTTGTTAGTTCCTCCTTATTTTTATTTAATTTAACATTACAGTTGGGTTGGGGACTGTCTAGTTGTGGTAGAGTATCAGAACCTGCAAACTGGATGCAAACAGTATCCCACTCCATAATAAGTTATTGACCAGACTTGTCCTTTCTTGCCTTTGGGGGTTTAGAGAGATCACAATCTGAGGTAGTGTGGCTACAGAAACAGAAAGGGGCCTCAGAGTGGATAGCTATTAATGGGAAGATTGGTAGCACTGCATTGAAGGTAAGCAGTTGTCAATAAGTAAGAAGTAGGTAGATAAGTTTAGGATCACATTTCATTTTGCAGCTGGGTCTCAAGTGTGTACTGTCAGCAAGATATGGAGTCCCTGAAGTCCTCATACCAGATAATGGGCCTCAATTTACCACGTTGCCCACAGAGCTACAGGCAGGTGGAGAGAACAGTGCAGATTTTAAAAAGACTTCTGGAAAAAATTCATGCACCTATATAAAGCACTCATGACGAAAAATGAGTCAATATTACTTGACTTTGGACTATCTCCAAGAGAACCTCTTAGGGGAAGAACCTCTTAGGGTATGCTTCTACCTGTGGCACCAATACAACCTAAACTTAAGTGACCCAGCCTGAAGGAATTTTGAAAATAGGATGCTGGAACAAAAATTTGGCAGCAACAAAACATCAATGTTTGGCACAGAACAAAAACACTCCCTTAACTGAGCCCAGGGAACAAAGCTTGACTGAAAAGCACCTAAACATTTGGAAATCAGCAGAAACTCCCAGGTCCTACCTAGTGGAGATTCCAGAAAAATTGCTCCAGAGAAATTGAGTTCATCTTCAATATTTCTCTACACAAAGAGAATCTGGGACTTGCAGGTATTCTGTTGGAAATTGAGCCCTCCCTCTACAGTGTACTCCATATGCAAACTCAGTAGAAGTGAAAACAGTCTGGAGGAGTGATCAGACCCCCTCTGAGACTTGAACTTTAGAACAGTGGTCAGGAATGTTTAAATGGAATTTATAACATAGTATAAATAGTTAAGGAATTCAAAGTTTATTTTGAAACGTGTGGGCCCGTGCATGCACACACACATACACTTATAATTTAAGTTTTAATATTATATATTCGGTGTATACCACATTTTAGAAATGTGTTACAGTTTTTAAATATTTCACTGGCACTATGTTGCTTATCTCTCCATCTAGAAACCTGTTCCTCCAAGCACCAGAAGTTCAACTATCCAGGCCTCAGGAGGAGAGGGAAATAATAACATAAAATATTAGAGGCATGACCTAAAATAACATTTTTCAAACATAATAATGGTGTGATTGTAAAGTCAAGTATATCAGGGGTAGAAGCAGGTGGTATATATACTGGAAAACTGGAATCTCTCCAGTTTCTAATAGCATAGGATTCCAGTTTCCAAGTTGGATGGGATGCAAGATATTAGACTTTAAACCTTTCTAATGGACCAGGACTGAATATTGCCCTGAACTGGGCCTCAGACTAATATAAATTTGCAGAGAAATTCCACATGTAGGTGGTATGGCAGGAGTTTTTGGTGTGTGTTTGGTTTTAATAGTGGCTATTTGAAGCTGTACAGAGGATTGCAGTGCCAGAAGTTCACCTGGAATAGATGCACTTGTGGGAAATGAGCAGGAAAAGTAGCCAAACGTGCATGATAAATGTAATGTACCACCTGGCTTATAATATGTATCTGCATGATATACACTTTTATCTGAGTGAGGCAGTCTAAATACATACCTGCAGTGAATACATGAGAAAGTATGAACATCTGTTAATATAAAAGGGAACGTTTCTATAGTGATAATTATTTGTCAATCAATTTTAAGAAAACCTATGTAGTCAGCCTTTCATGAAAATAAATAGGTAGCAGAGAAAGAAAGATTTGAAAAGACAAGAATGCAAAGTTAGATCTCTGCTGCATAAGACAACATTGGACTCCTGAAACTTTACAAGCTTGAGGATAGATTGTTGACTTTAAAGAAAACCCCATGCTGTGTCTGTGCCCACCAACGGAGAAAGAAGATTATCTATGTTAATAGCACACTGGGAAAGATAAAAGTGTCCCAGACTGCCCTCAACAAGAACTAAGAGATGTCTACACTTAAACTGCCACAGCAGCACAGCTGTAGTGCTTCAGTGTAGTAGACACTACCCATGTCTACAGGAGGGGTTCTCCCATCGCCACAGAGGGTAATCCACCTCCCTGAAAGGCAGTAGCTAGACTGACAGAAGAATTCTTCTGTCAGCCTAGCACTGTCCACACTGGGGTTTAGATTGGCTTTACTATGTCTCTCGGGGGCGTGGATTTTTCAAATCCCTGAGAGACATAGATATGCCAATATAAGTTCCCAGTGTAGACCAGCCCTAAGTTACATATGAAACAACTGTTATTTCAAAAGACAAACAAAGTTAGGCCTGGCCTACACTAGGAAATTAGTTTGGTAAAACAATATCTCTCAGGGGTGTGAAAAATCCACACCCCGGAAAAACACAGTTAAACCGACTTAACCCCCGTGTAGACAGTGCTAGGTTGACGGGAGGTGGATTAGCTATGTGCCAATGGGAGAACACCTCCTGTCAGTGTAGGTAGTGTCTTTGCTCCGCAGCTGCAGCGTTTTATATGTAGAAAAGCTCTTTTAAAAGCAGCACTGGAATCTCTACATTACAGCCAGAAAATATGCTTTTAGTCATTTCTACGTACCCCTTTGAAAAGATTTGTGTATGACCACAACACTGACTTTTAATGAGGCAGATGAAGCTGAACTTACTTTACACTGAAACAGACCATTCACTACTTTGCAAGCAAACAACATTCTCTTGGAATGAATTTCAAATATTAATATGGTCATGGTGTTTATCAGTACTTGCTGTCAGGAAATTGGGAACATCAGCATTTCTTTAACCTCGGGGAAATTGGGTCTTAGTGCCAAGGAGCTGATTTTGCATGGAAAAAGTCAAACCAGTCCAAAAGGGGTGGGGTGGGGGGTGGACAACTATGCTTTCAGTGGAAAGCTACAGTGAACATGTGGTTTTCGCTGGCCTCTTAAATATTCCTGTGGCCATACCTTATTCCATACATAGGAATACATTAAGGACACTTAAATACATTGCAATGCTGACTATAGGCCAAATTCTGCCCTCAGATACAAATAGACAACTTTCCATTGCAGTCATGGTGGTATGGGGGAAGAGAGGAGTGTATGCACATACTGAGCACAGTATCTAACCTTTAGGGTTTGCTCTTAATCTAACTGAAGTTAATGAAGTCTAGATTTTTGACTTCAACAGGAGTTGGATTAAACCCTCAATTTTGATACACTAGATGCAAAATACATACCAATTAACCATTAAGAACCAATTAATTTGGTATTTAATTAACAATGTACACTGCATTATACTACAATGTTGGGCCAAAGCCTGAGTTCCTTAATTCAGTATCTGTGCAGGCAAACCATATTGGGTTTGGGATTGATTAGCACAGAATACAGTAATACTGAATTCATTTTACTTAGTCATGTTTTAAATAAAAGATGGGAAAAAACTACAAAGAAAATATGGTTGCAGAAAGAAACTGTTTCAAGGAAGTTAATACTTTTCGCCCTTCCTTCTCCTCGACATCTTTCTCTCCTTTGTTTTTCTACTTTCCAACCCATTCTCTTCTTTCTCCATCATTTTTCACTTCCTTTTCACAGGCCAGAGAGAAGAGTCCCCCTGGAATAACTACAAGATATATCTGCAGGCAGATAAGAGACTTATTTCCTTCATCTAGACCTAATTTTCCTTCCATTGCTGTAAGGGAGTTTTTGCTGATGACTTCAATGAGAGTAGAATCTGATCCTACTTCCTTTTATCCTTATATAGTTCATTTTTTTAAAAAAAATCCATAATTGGGAAGAAGGGGGGTGGAATTGCCCCAGTCTAGAGTACAAATGTGAAACTGACTGGGCTATAAGAATATCCCTACCATTTAAGGAGGGGCAAAAGATTGCTGGGCAGGGGAAGAAGGATAAGAGAAAAGGTAAAAATTTATTTTCACTGAAGTCATAGGCAAAATTCCCATTAACATCAATGGAAGCAAGATTAATGCTATGTCTTCACTGACAAAAAGGGTGCATTTTTTACCGTGCAGATTTTACTGTGAGGTAGGTACGTGAGGTCAACACTCCACCTCTGCACATGATTATCCTTGCTTATCTACCTCATGGTAAGTGCACTGCCTTATCTCCACTAGGATTTTACAGCAAAATAGCTAACTTGCATTGGTTATCCCACAGTAAAAAATAATAATAATAATAATGTAAAAAAGACATAGCTGATGTCTAAATGAAGGAAGTAAGTCAATAGTTTCCCAGCCCCATTTTCTTTGATGGATTGTTTTGTGGTGGAGGAAAGTCTTCTGCTATATGGAACTTGTCTGTTTCTTCTGATTCACTTGGAGAGAGTGAGAGGCTGACATGGTTTCTCCCTTGCTGGCAAGCAGCCTGACAACTATGAGTGCAGGAGCTCACCAAAAGAACTACAATAGCCAATTAGGGAAACAGGAGGGGTGAAGTAATATCATTCATTGGACCAACTTCTGTTCATGAGGGACAATAACTTTCAAGCTTACACAGAGCTCTTCTTCAGGACCTGAAAGCTATTCTCTCTCACCAACAGAAGTTGGCCCAATAAATGATATTACCTCACACCATGCCCCCACTCCCCTTGTCTCTCTAATATTCTGGGACCAACATATCTACAACAATACTAGGAGAGAGATGTGTGTGCTCATAGTAAGAACAGTGAAGACAGTAACCGTATATAGATTATTCAAAACAGCACATACCTAAGAATTTGTCATTCAGAGTACAGTGATTTACATACTGTATAGTTAAGTAGTATGCATGTAGTAATTATGTAAATCAGATCACCGGAACCAATTCGAGAGCAGGATAACAACTGGAGAGGGGTGTGGGGAAATCTATACAGTTATGCTTCAGTAACTACAAAGTATTCTTAGCTCAGGTAATTCATTTTAGTGTACTATAAAATAGTCTTTCTGACAGTAAACTTACCACCTTTTGTTTTCTAGGATGCACTTGGGATGACAGGCCAGTTAAAAATTTATCATTTTCTGAAGTATTAATCACTCCAATGATTCAAGAAAGACAACCATAAACAATAGAAAAGTTACCAAAACAATAGTAGAATGTTATGTAGTCTTGGGCTCCAAAACAATAGAAAATACTGTAGTTTAGAAAAACCACTCTTTTTAATCATCATACAACATTTAAAAATCAGTAGCACTCCAGAAGAATCTTGCATTATATATTTGAGATGCTATAGTAAACAGCTTCTTGTATTTGTAAAATAAGCCTGACTGCAACATTGCACAGGGCTCTTGTCTCTGACACCTGCACCAGGCTCTCCCTTGGAGCTGTAATGGCCTTTCTTGGCCTGTTTATTCACGCAACTCCCATGCTGGATGTTCTGTGGCTTGGCCCTCTGGCCAAACCACATGAAAGTCTAAACCCCTTTGCACAAGCAAGTCCAAATAAAAGTCAAACATCTCCAAACTAATAGCCCTTCCATTCCTCTCAGACATTACTGTAATTCTCTTGCTGCCTTTACCTCAAGGTTTCCCTGCAGGAGTCTGACCTGTTCTTATTGTGTTCTTCCTCCATTGTTTCTTGTCTGTTAAACCCTATCTCAGGGATTGCTCTCTCGCTCTCTCTCTCTGCCAGAGAGACTTGTCTTCTCTATCATCTCTCTCAAACCTGAGCTCCCTCAGTCTATTTAGAAGGCCTAGCTCTGCCACCTCTGTCCATGAGGCAATTACTTAGTGAGCACAGCATGACTAGCTGGTGATCTTTCCCTTGTCTTGCAGGTGAAGGGGGTTAAGCCCCATCACAACATGTAAAGCACCAAAAGATGAATAGCTCCACATGTATAAGACCTGTATGTAAAAATATCTGTCTCTGTCTAAAAGAATGGAAAGTCCCTATTAAAGTTTGAACAAATAGTATGCCAAAACAGCAGTTTTAATCAGCCAGTAGATTCAATATCAGCTTCTCAATCTTCATGAATTTATCAACTAATGAAAAAAAGATACAAAATATAATAAATAAAACTTTTGCCTTGTTGTTGATTATAAAATTGTTGGTATATTGAAGCGTAAATATCTTATGAATAAAGCATAGACCTTGTTTATACCTAAATTGCAAACACAGTAATCTAATATCCATCTAATGCTCTGAACTACGGAAAAAAACAGAAATTTATCAGAAATGATGAATCATTAATGCACACACCATGCAGTTCAAGAGCCTAGATGGCCAAAACAAGAAAATAGTTAATTAATTCAAAGAGCCTTAATTGGAAGAAAAGCACATGAAAAAGCATCACACTATTAGAACTCGTAAAACACACAATGCGTATGGAGAAGATTTTTAATCATTTTAATCTGTAATCTTTGCTATGGAGACATAGTATTGCCATATAAAGAAAACACACAAAAAAAGGTTTATTCTAGAAACACTGAAAGAGGAGTTACTGACAGATAAAGAACATATTGATTTATCAGGCATCTGAAGAAGTAATGATATATAATGAATAATACCACCTAATCTCCTCTTTTTGATTATTCTTTATTGTTTATTTTAACACAGCTAACATGGATAACAAAGAGATGAAAGATATCTAACCTGGCATAGAGAGCCAATATCAGATATAACAAGATAGGCAAGACCAAACTTTGTCACTAATTGCAAAAAATAACAAAGGTAATTTGTGACTGGTTAAAGAGATTTGCCTGTACAATTACATAATAATGGGCAGTTTGATATAAAATGCTAGTTTGGAAGCCTTTGTAAAGTATGAACATAAGCAAATATCTAAACTTATTCCCTTTCAGAAAGAGAAAGAAGGAGGAGGCTCATTGTACAGTGAATAAAGTAGTCAGTTATAAGCAATTAAAGTTATCTAATGAATGGGCCTGATTCACCATGAAGTTACTCCAGTCTAAGGCCAGTATGGGTCCTTTGATATCACGAATGAAGTAATGCAGTGGTGAATTGAACTACAGCGGCGTGGTGTAAGGCCCTCTTGGCTTCTGCCCCTGCTGTGCTAACCAAGTCACTTTGAAACCCTTGGGTTCAGTAACCACTGGTGACATATATTTACAGGTTGTGCTCCCACCACCTTTTCACCATACACAGCTTGGGTTCTAGTGTTTTCACACAGGAGGTAAGAGCTATCATTTTGCTTCCTTACTCCCAGCCTTTTATTTTGCACCAGGCAAATTGGGTGGGCAGCTGTATCCCACTCACCAATTAGGTGCAGGTTTTCTCTAGCCAGCTCCAATTTACTTCCCTTAATGGGAGTTGGCATGACAGAGGGCTGAGTCAGCAGTTCTTGCCCAGTGTCCTGTCACATGGGCCCTATCTCTCTATCTGTCCTAGGCCTGGTCTACAATCAGGGCCGCTAAGAGCGGGTTCAGGCCCCGGTGAAAAAAAATTTTGGGCCCCCCAGCCAGGGCGGACCGGCTAAACAGGGTTGACGAGAAGGAGGGGAAGACAGGGAAGACAGGCCCCGGGCCCTCTTCCAGACCGCCGGGCTCCCGTAATTTGTACCGGCTTCCCCCCCTCTCGTCGGCCCTGTCTACAGTTAAACTCAGGTTGACATAACTGTGCGCTCAGGATAAAGGAATGAACTCCTTCATATGACCTTATTTAATAAACACATGCTCAGATAAGGTGAGCTACAGTGCCCTAGGTAAAATGCTGATCCACAGCCACCTGTGATTACAAGGCCAATAACAGAGGGAAAGAGAAATGAAGAGGAAAAAAATCCATTTTAAGATAAGCTCTTGAAAGAGCTGGAGAGTCAGTAAGTGGAAAGATGACAAACACAACCATGCAATATATCCGATCAACTCCTTCTGCACAGTGGAAATGAGAGAGAGAGTGGAAGCTACTAGACCTGGGTATTTTACAGCTGCTGAAAAGCCCAAGGTGAGTGTCACCTTGACTAAGTCTTCAGTATCCCTAAACCAATAAAATGCTTACAGTTAAATCATAGCTAGGGTGAGATTTCAAGTTATTTGCTGAAAAAATGGTACAACAGACCACTTACAAAACAGATTAAGAGATCCATCACTCCACATAAGGAAGTATGACTCAAGTGTAGTTAAGTCATCATGGGAAGCGGTGATTTGCTGAAAGGGGCAGAGGCTGTTTAGACCCGTCAATGATATAAGACTATAATCAAGTCCTGCCTTCCCATTAATAGAGTGGCCTGTCAGCTACCAGTAACCTGAGTATATATGGGAGCTCTTAATGTTTCCCAAAGTAATTGTTAAAGAAAGACATAACTATGAAGAGAAACGACTCTAGGCTGCTTTATTTCAAGTAAGTTGGAAAACTGCAGAAGGACACAAATGATGTCTTTTGGAAGCTTGTTCTGGGTAGTGGTGTGTGAAGGCATAATTAGGCCCATTTTACATATGCAGTTATAATACTACTTTTCCTGCATACAAGTTAGTTCATTGCTTGCACAGAACCATTTGTGAAACAAGAACACTATGTACGTATGCTGCCAGAGCCTTCCTCACCTCAGGAGGCGCTGAACTCCTGTGGCAGAGATGCCTGACACCTGTCAACTTTCAAAGCTATCTATGTGTTGCACAAGCCATTGAAATGTGCGACAAATGACTGAAATAGGAAGCAGCAAGTTCTGTTGGCACATTGCATCATAAGTGAAAAGTTAGGGTATTTTAAATATAATATCAGTTTTCAGGTTGGTTTCTCACTGGGTGAACTAATTAAACCAATTTTGCAATCAGTTACAGATCGGGAGCAAGGAAGGTTTAAGGGGCCTCCCTGTCCAGCTTGCTCAGGGCCTCAGGTTTTGCACTGAGGGTCCTGCTTCAGCTTCTTGTGGGGAGGAGAGGTTTAGAGGAAAGAGAGTTGATCCTGCCCCAACACAATTAATTCAGCTCACCTACAATACAGTTAATACAGACCCCTCCCCCTGCCCTACCTTTCAGCAGGGCTACACTGGTGCTACCCCTGATGTCCTTGCTGCTTCTCTAGGTCCCTGCTCTTCTTCACCCTTTCCCCTCCCAGCAGCAGGGGAAGAAGCCTACTAGCCAACAGTTCCTTTTGGAAGAAGGGAGCAACTTGGCTGCTCTATTTTTTCACTGGTGATGCGGAGGAGGTTGGGCCACAAAGAAATGGAGCCTCGAAGACTGTGAACCACTTCCTCCTCCCCTGATGTGTTGCTACATCCTCACCTCTCTCATACCTAAAAAATAACTGGGGTCCTTTGGTCCCAGAAGTGTTTGTTTCCACACGCAGAGGGCTAGCAGGGTTGGACCCTGTTTCATTAGCAGGGCTTCTGTATAGCTTTTATTCCTGTGGTACATCAGTAAAGGAAACGGTATATTCCAGTCTCTTTGTTACAAGCATAACTCTCACTTTTCCCTTGCAATACAAGGACACAAGTGACAATGAATGCAAAAAAAAAAAAGAGAGAGAGAGCCAGATCCTCAGGTGGTGTAAAGAAGCATAACTCCATTGGCTCTACTGGAGTTATGCCAATTTAAACCACATGAGGATCTAGTCAAATGTACTTCCAACTTCTATCATTTGAGATGTCAGAGAGAAATGTTATGGTGTAAACTGACAGCCCCGCTGCCCCTTTGGGACTGTCCCTATAACTGTAGGGAGAACACTTTGAGATGATATCCGTGTGAATATAGCAAACCTGCCAATGGAGCACTCATGTCAAGGTCACTCATGTTGTAGTGACATTTAATTACAGTTTTGCATTTGATTAAAAAAGACAAAAGTCTGACTCAAACAGGCATGACTAGAAGCAATAGATGCTAAATTATTCTGTATAATTCTGTGATTTCAAAACATGAATTAGCTGATGCTTAAGGCAATGAACTGTTGAAGTTTTAATGTGGAAAGTTCTGCCTATTACCATTAATAAGAGCTGTCCTGACAACTGCTTATCACTCACATGCCAAACAGGATCACGTAGACATGCCCAGCAGGACACGGGTAATAAGTAATTAACAGCATCCTCTTTAAAAAAATCTACTTTAACACAAGCCAGGAGTCTTCATACTTCTAAAATTTACTTACAGAAAATAAATAATACATGCTGGTGAATGAAGCCCTGAAGTTCAGAATTGGGATTAACCTCTGTTTTTAATGTATTATGCTGAGACGTGACAAGGGCAAGACTCATTAAAATTATGAGCATATCATAGCGGCAGACCAATGAGGCACATCATAATTATACATTCATTCCAACAGTACATTAACATTACCTTATACAATAATTCTCTGGGATGAAGGAAGTAATTACAGTATATAATAATTGTTTCAAACGTTCCTGCTAGCATTTGATTAAATTTTTATAGGACGCTGATATACATTCCTCCTATGAAGTATTTTAAAAGGTACTTACAGTGCTACAAGGGGAAAATCAGATGAATATATTTTAGGTAAAATGATGCCATGCAATTATTCTATGTGTAATAAGTTTATTTTGTGGGTTCATTTCATCTGAAGTTGTAAACTGCAATTTTACATGTAAAAACATTTGGCTTCTCTTGCAAATGTAGCTGGTGTAACTTAATACCTCTGAACAGTTACTTTTATAACTTTTGCAGAGAGTAATTCTACATTTTAATGTGGATCTCAGCTAAGAGTTAATTTAACTAAATTCAGTTCTCAAATTGCCTGCTTCTCCTCCTCCCCTTGAAGTCAAAGCGGCTTTTGGCACCAACTTCAAGGAGATCAGGATTAATCCCTAAGTGAATACCTATTGCAAGCCAGTAAGGTCAGAAGAAAACTATGCAGCAGTTTGACTATATTTACATGTTACATTTTGTGTTTACACTATTAATATTCCCTCACCAGATGGAATATATATTTTACTTTTGCAAAAACTTTATAAATAAAACTAATATAACAGACTTTAAAACAAATATTAAAGGGAATGTATTTGCCTACATTTCCACTTAATTACAAGAGCATTTCTCTTAAAGAATAAGGTCTTAAAAGTGTAACTCCTTATAAATTTTCCTGCTTTATTTTTTACTCAATGTGTAAATTTGTAATGATAGATAAAAATCATTTTATCTGAAGGGTTTTACTTAGTGGTCGAAATCTTGGGTTTCAAATACTAGGACTTCCAGACCCATATGTGTAAATGCTAAAAGAATCAACTCAGTCTATTCTCCTTTCAAGTCTGAGATGTGAATGAAGTTTACTGTATTCAGGTTTTTGAGAGGTAACCTTAAAAAAACCATTAAGCTCTCTTTGCTCTGTGGGTCTGATCTTGTGTCCATTGAAGTCAATGCAATATTACTGTTAACTTGAGTGAACATTTAGATATGGTATTAACATTAAGGGCCAGATTTTCAAGAGCAAAGCCCAAGCTCTGAAAGGCAGTTGAAGTTGCTGCATAGGAAAAAGAGAAGAATTTTAAATTAGGTCTGATTTCTATGGAGGCTGAAAAATTATACATGGTAATTACATTCTCTCTCGAGTCTCTAGGCATGTACCAAACTGAGCCTCCATTTTGTTCTGAACTAGTTTACTGGTTTTTTTCACAGTCATCATTTGAATACTCTGACATCTGTTTTGTTCTTGGATTTCAACAACAAAGTGGATGGGAGTGAGCTAGGAAAGGGGAATGTAATAGATTTATTGATGAAGGAACTGTGGGTGGGATTCACAAGAGGGACTGTAGGCACCTACATCTAAAACTTAGATTCTCAGAACCCTCCACTCAGCTGTGGCCTAACGCTGTAGGCGTCTAAACTCCTAAGGTGCCCACGTTTCCTCTAGTAAAGTCCCTGAGGAGCAGGAGCCTACCACCAGCAGCACAGCATTGAACTCATATCTAATTCTTGGTGGGATTCATATAGTAGTCATTCCCTCCTCTATCTCACCTGCAGGACCCAATCTAGTAGATGTGCTCAGAGGCCACATTAGATCATGTCTACCAGCTCAGCCCCTCCACCAAACACAAACAGAAGAGGAGGAGGTAGTGGCTGCAGTGCTCTATTACAATTTTTATCTCAATGGTTAGAGCCCTCAACCAGGATGTGGGAGACCTAGGATCAAATCCTCCCTCTGCCTGATTCATAGCTGGGGATTCAAATCCAGAAATCCTATCTCCTGCTGTCGTTAAATTCATTTATTCATGTTTTTATATAATTATCATGTGTGGAACTATTTCAAAGTTTCATTGTAATTTTGTTTCTTACAGGTTATTCTTCTCTGCCAGAGTACAAATTTCCCATATCATCTCTTCTGAAGTTCTGCTGTCAGAATGGAATAACTAGAGAGAGACTATCTGCTATTTTTAGACTTTTCAAAAAGATCTTTACAGTTCATTGCTTGTAATTTTCTCAAAGTTTGGAAATATAATTTTTCCCCTTCACCAAGTTTGTCCTTTATTGTTTATCAAATATTGACTTTCTCCACTGGGTTTCTAATGAAGTAAAAAAAAAATAGATCAGCAGGACTGCCTTTTGTTTACTTCCTTGTAGACACATCATTATTTACTCCTACAGCACCTGCAAGTGGGATAAATGTTTCTCAAGAGACAGGAAGGAGTTTACAATCCATATTTTAGACATGACATAATGAATGGGAGTACCTAACAGCAGCAGGAAAGGGAAGGATGGAGTGAAGAAGAATGAGAAGTATCACAGATTGCTCTTTTCCTGCACAAATGGGGAGCTGTAGAAGGAGGCTCCTCTGAGGCAGAATGCCTTCAAATACTCCCTACCACCCTCAGTGCTGGTCTGTGGTTAAATGGCAGATTTTTAATTCAAAGATCTCAATGCCTCAGAACTCAGGGGCCACTGGATGGTACACAAAACAATGGCTCCTTTTTATCAAATGTTGAATATTCAAGTAGACATGTCAGCAAATTACCTTCATTCATTAGCTTTTAAAATACATCCTTCATTTTATCACCTTTATTGCCAACCTTATTTGACTTGGTTGAGATTTTTTTTAAATAATTGCTGCCTCATTCACTGCAAACAGGTGCATACATCTTGACGTTTTGGGCAGGGAGACTGTGACTTGTCATTTAGGCACACCATGTTATTAGGCTGTATAAACCCCAATGGGGATGTTAGACATAAGCATAATGGGGTTTAAATGAATATACCATGTGTGCAAAGAGGAGAATGTTCATTTTAGCCACCCTTTAGCCCCTCCACATCCTTGATTAGTTCACTATCTCTGTAAGGGACATTTCTGTCACCCAGTTTTACAACATGCACTTTGACAACTGTGTTCACCTTCCAAAGCAGCAACATAAAAAGGTACCAGTTCCTTGAATTCAGTATACTTAAGGGGGGAAAGCTTGCCAAAGTTTGATTTAAAATTTTAAAAAAATCAACAGAAAAAAGGTGGCAAATGCACAGGAAGAATCAACAACCTGCAGCCTTGGTCTAATCAGTCAAGAAGTAAATGATTTCACTGCAAAAAGCAAAATAGCCTAGTGCCAAGTATATGGTTTGTTAAAGATTTAAAACCTTGTCAATAATCAGCTGTAGGAAAAGGCTGTTGCTCAAGTACAATCACTTTACCAGTCACTTAAAAATAAAAAGCAGATAGTTTTAGGGTTTATTTGTAGCTTTTAGCTCATTATATCCTGTCAGTTATTTAAATATTAGCTTTTTTTTTTCTTCTGCACCTGCTTCCTCATCTTAAGAAGCTGGGTTTTGAGATGATGGAGAAATGAATTGATGCTAGACTTGGGGCTATATTGCAAAGTCTGTAGGGTACATCTACACGGCAAAACAAAAATAATCCACAGCAGCGAGTCTCAGAGGCTGGGTCAGCTGACCCAGTGGGTCTCAGTCTTAGAGACTGAGTGAGAACATCTACACTGCTACTTTTAGCCCCATAGTGGGAACCCGAGTCAGTTTAACTGGGCACTTAGACTCGCTGCTACGGGTTGGTTTGTTTTGTTTTTTTCAGTGTAGACATACCTGAGGTTTTCAACTCCAGACCTTAGATGTGGCCTGCTTAGAGAGTGGGAGTAGCTGCAACATTTAGATATGGTTCCAAATATCCTCAAAACAGTGTATTTGGATCTGAGATTTCCATTTAGACCCTTCTGTAATTGATATCAACATTCTGTATGCTCTCTCTCACCATGTGGAATGGAGAATCAAGCCAAGGATCTTTAATTTCTTGGTCCTCCCAATCACATTCTATGTTTTAGTAATATAAACACTTTGGACCTGATTCTAATCTCATATTCTACTGTAAAATTGGTGTGAAACTCTACAAGCTTCAGTGAATTATCCCGGATTCTCACGGGTGGAGTGAGATCAGAATCAGGCCAATTGTCTTTCACATGCTTGGGAATCAGTGATAGCATCACAGTTTAAAAATCACAAACCTTTTCTCATCTGCTCCCAGTAAAGTCCAGCTACCATGCTAGCATATAGCAGTACTCACTGAATTGTCATACCAGCCTTGTTTCTTATCTGACATTCTAGGCTCAAAAAAATCTTCCTCGATAGCAACAAAAACAGAAGATGAGTCAGCTGTAGTAATGTTGAGTCTGAACTTTTGATGAGCTTAAACTTAACCCAGACTTGATGTCTCTGTCTGAACTTTTAATCAAAGCTCTGACCTGCGAACTACTCATGACACCCCCCTCCCCTTAAGTAGTCATCTCCCCTTTTCTCTTTCTGAATTTACCTTTTAACCTGTTTTATCCTGTAGAATCTTGATTGATTATACATGACCATTATGATCTGTTAATCACTTTGTTTACTTCTGTGTATAAATATTGATGCTCACCCCTAATAAACTTGCCACACTTACTCTGAAGCTTTTCAAGCTAAGGATAGTGTGAGCCCGTTGATCAACGAATTGGTGTCTGGTCTCTGACAGATTGTGAGCCCCATACCAACTCCGCACGAACTCGGGTGCTGGAGAGGTGAGTGAGGACTTGCTTTTTACCTAACAGTAGTAACTAATAAAACGTGGTCTCCACACATCTAAGCCTTCCTATCCATACTACGTGTTGATGCTAAGTTGCTATAAGTCTCTGAACAGCATTTCTAAACATTACAGGGAGGGGAAAGGTTTCAGCTTCAGTGATTCATGACTGTGGAATGCTCTTGCAGAGAGTTTCAGGCTGATCAATTCATGACTTCTCATTTACACTGGCCCTTTTGAGGCAATATCTTATTACTTAGATTAATTAGAGACAAGTACTGAAGAGACATTGGATGCCATATAGAATATAAATATGATGACTAATTCAGTCGTTCATTACTTTATATGGTACCTCTACTTCCTTGGGATTTTGTTTTGTTTTGTTACCATAGGTGAATAGAGAATTGGTACCATAAATAAAACTTCTGCAAAGGTAGCATAGGTTTGACATAAGGAGTAGCACACAACAAATATTCACAAGAGAACCTTATTACTGGGATAGCTAGGATTCAAGGTTGTATCATTGCACTTTCATTCATCCTATGAATGAGCTGCCAACCATTTTCCCCAGAGGACAGCTATTAGTTCCTTGGCTAAGTAGCAGGAGTAGCAATATAAGCAACATTAAACAGCCCTTTCCCCTCTATTCTTTAACTATCAGTGCTGAAATTGTAAGAAGATACGGATCCCAGCCGAAGGGTTGTCTGGAATCCATTCAAGTGGATATAATTGCAGGAAGAGACCATTAAAAAAAAAGTTTATCAAATTGAGGTTAAATACATTTGTAGCGTCTTATAACTTCTCACAATTCCTGTGAGTAAATGTGCTGAATGATTTAGTAATGGTCTGGAATCTTGGTAAACAAAAAGTTACTCACTAGCTCACAGATAGCAAGGTCATGTGCTGCCCCCCACTACTTTCAAATGATGGAGATATGCTTCTTCTTGTGGAAGTTTGATATATATTAGGACAGTACACTACATGGCCTTGATTTAGCAAAGCACTTAAACACATGCTTAATTTACAATACATGAGTAATCCCATCCCTATTCAGAAAAGCACTTAAGCATGTGCTTGTCTTCAATGGGAGTTGTGTGTGTGTGTTTAAGTGCTTTGCTGAATATGAGCCAAGTCTTCCATATTGTAATGATTTTTACATGTCCCAGTATACATGCAATGAAAAATTCAGAGTCCTTGACTCACACTGAAAGTGTCACTCTTAAGGAATTAGATCTGCAAAGTTGCATCAAATTTTGCTTACCAAGGGGGGACACAAGTCTGTACCATCTCAAGTCTACAAGAAAATAATACATTCAACTCACACATTTGTAAGTAAGATGCAATGCCTGCAAGAAAGGGAGTATTCCATAACTGTAGTTAGTAGGTAATTATATGGTGGTGATAAGGATCCAAGTCTACTTGTTTCACTCCCTGAAATGGTGAGGGTAACTGACAAGAATTAATGAGATCTGTGTCCCGAGAACCACTCAATATAATTTAAGATTAATCTAAATCACATAGGGTTGATTCTGATACCCTTACGTTGAATAGTACCCTATTCCCCAAATTGTTTCATTTATTTCAGTGGGACTATTCATAAAGTAACTGTGAATAAGGGCAACAGAATGGGGCCCAAAGTTTGGATTCAGATTGAGATTCAAAACCAAACTTTTCCATAGTCTAGGAGTTTTGGATCCAGAGTTTTAGTTCATGCTTAATTGCAATAGTAATTTTATTTGCATAAAGTGCTTCCTATTCTGATAAAATGATTTTTTGATCCAGTGCCACAAGTCCATCCTATCAAAACTGCTATAGCCTAACAAGCCAGAGAAGATCTCCTCTAGTCTAGGCTTGAAGCACTTTGAGAGCATAGTATGTGAGAAATCTTAACCTGTTGCTGTCTATGCTGTACCTGTGTCTGTTTATCAGGTACAGTTCTTCATTAGGGTTGCCAGTTTATAATCTTATAACCCGTTTTGCAAACCTCCTGGTGTTATTCTTTACCACTTTATTAATGAGTGACATAGTTAAATGCCAAAAAATAATTTGTTAAAATTATTACAAAGCATTATATACCATAAAGTGGTGCTACCACAAGAAGCGTTATTACAACACATTTTCCTTAAGAGGATGGTAAAAAATAAAAGTAAAGTACTTTGCGGGGACCACGCTACCATTTTGAAGTCCTGTCCTGGAGTTTTACCTTGTTTATTAAAACATTGGTGGTAGCAGACAGTCACCTTCCACGTGTTCACAAACAACTTGTCTTGTTTAGTTCCTGTCCACTATATCACAGTAGATGACTTCACAGACAAATCTTCTAGTCTACACTAATGTAAATATCCTCATATTTCCATATATTTGAATGGGCAATCTATAGAATACAAATGCTGGGACTTAAAAACATTTCAGAAACAGTTAACATCTAAAAGAAACTTGAGTCCTTAATAATCCATGAAATGTAAATGAAGAGAAATCATTTTCTAGGCAAAGCTGACAAATATATTATTCTTCTCACAAGCCTTAATTATGACCCACAAATTTATACAAATGCTATTTGAAGACAAGCCATGTTAATCAGCTTTATTGATGATGGCTGTTGAAGTTTATTAACAAATGAGCATCATTATTAACATCATAACTCTGTTAGGATGATTGAACATTGAATACATAAATGCTCTTCATGAGTCTCCATTAAGTACAGTTTTAGACATTATGATTTTGTTCCAGTAGCAAGGGATATAGTGACTGTTTCTGATCTTGTATAAAACACACACGCTATCCCTCTTTACTCTCAAACTCATTAGGGGAGATCCTGCTGTTCTTTGTACCCATCTATAAGAACAAATGAGGAATGAATAACCTGTCTCAGTAGAACACCTCAGGTGCTGCATGCCTGAAATTCTAGCTGCAGACTACCTGTTCTATAGACTACCTGTTCTACAAGCATTATGGCCCCTCACAAGGAGTACAGTAACACTGGGAAATACTGAACACACTCCACTTCCACTGATGACAGTGGGAGTTGAAGGCACTTAGGAGTTCTGTCTCAGCATCTTGTAGCAGCAGCTCCAAGTGAGCTCAGCTTTGCAGAATGAAAAGGGAGTACGGGCACCATGAAAGTCCCTTGTAGGGTTGGCCTCCAGCTTCAAGCTACAAACAAAGCAAGCTTTTCCAAGCCCATCCACTTGCTGTTTCTCCCACCTGAGCTCCAACCTCTCTTCTCCTCCAGGCAGTGCTGAGATTATTGGTGCTTTTTTGCTCTGACCGTACTCATAGCCAGGCTTACATAATGCATGCAGAGAAAGTAGTCTGCATTTTTCCAAGACACACTGAGTTGAGGAGTATCTATTCAGGGATGCAGATCCTGAGATGTGCTTCTGCAACAGGTTATTTATTTCTCCTTTGTTCTTGTCCCTATTATTTTATGAAATTAGAGGGATTTGGGGGGGGATGCGTGCATGCGCAAAAGATCAGAACTAATCGATATATCCCTTGCTAGTGAAACTAAAGCATATGTCTAAACTGTACTTAAACTCATATACAACATTTATGTATCATTCAGTGTTCAATCCTGCTGAGTTAAGATGCTAAAGAACCTCATTTGTTGTTAAACTTCAACAACCATCAGAAACAAAGTCCATTAAAGTGACTTGACATAACACTTTTTGTGTAAATACCTGAATCATAATTAAAGAGCACAAGGGATTGTGAGAATAATAATGTATAAGTCAGCTTTGTATGCAGTGTAGTTGTAGCCGTGTTTGTCCCAGGATATTAGAGAGACAAGGTGGGTGAGGTAATATTTTTTATTGGACCAACTTCTGTTGGTGAGAGAAACAAGCTTTTGAACCACACAGAGCTTTCCTTGGGGGCCTCTCTTGGATTCTCAACTCCAAAAGGGAGTGGAGGGAAGAGAAATATGGATCACTGCTTCCAGCATGGCCTCACCGATACTGTAATCACTCTTCCCACAGCAACAGGAATCACTCTTACAGGCTGCACTAAGAAGTAACTCCTTCACCCTAGCCTCTATGCTAGCAGTGCTCTTTTATGCTGTCCTTGCACCAGGAGGATGCCCTGCAGCTGCTAAGGAATGGTGCCTCCCTGACCCAGTACTGCCCCAAGCCTTGTTCTGGTGAAGTCTATGGAGCTCATCACAGCTTGGTTATTCAATATTTTTGTTAATGATGTGGATAATGGAGTGGACGGTATGCTTATGAAATTTGCAGGGAGGGTTGCAAGCACTTTGGAGAGCAGGATTAGAATTCTAAAGGACCTTGATTATTGGAGAATTGGTCTGAAGTCAACAAGATGAAATTCAATAAAAACCAAGTGAAAAGTTCTGCATTTAGTACTGAAAAGTCAGATTTTCCCAATACAAAGGGCTTAACATTCTATATCAGGACTAAAAGATGCATGATTGGCCAGGAAGAAGACACTTAGAAAAAAGCATAAAAAATGTGGATGTTTAAGTGGCAAAAACAAAAACTAAAGAACCACACAACAAACAGCAACAACATCATCTCTAAATTTATAAATACATAGTTCAGTAGAGATGGGATTAAACCAAAACCTCAGGTTGGGATTTACATCTCAAACTTGTATCTAAAGTAGGCCATGTTCGGTTATCAAATTTGGACTCCCAAATACCGGGAAGATTTGGATATTGAACCTGCAAGTACAGGAGGGTTCAGTCTGAGATTTTGGTTCTGTCTATTAAAGATCTGCAAAATTGAGATTCAAATCCAATCCCAGATTCTGGATATACAGGGTTTAGGCTTAGATTAATCTCTAATATTTAGGTATTCACTATGTGCCTGATTGAAAGCTCATTGTAGCCTGGAGAAAGAGAGCCATTGACTTCAATGTGCCATGGACCAGGTCCTATCTGCAATTTCTCATAATAGAAAAAATCAAAAGGATATTTAAGCTATTTACAAAAAGACCAGCTATCTGACATTTTAGGTTAATAAATTCTGCTGACCCTCTAATGATACAAATAAAATATACAATGAACTGGACAGTACACCTCTACCCCAATATAACACGACCCGATATAACACAAATTCGGATATAACGCGGTAAAGCAGCGCTCCGGGGGGGGCGGGGCTGCGTGCTCCGGCGGATCAAAGCAAGTTCGATATAACGTGGTTTCACCTATAACACAGTAAGATTTTTTGGCTCCCAAGGACAGCATTATATCAGGGTAGAGGTGTATTTGGATGTTGGATAATGATGCTTGAGTCATCATAAACAGGAGGAATTAGATGATATCAACCTAAATGAAATGAGTTTAACCCAGAAGTGAAGATCAGGGATGGCCAGAAGTTAAATGTACACTTTTGGGATAATCCTTGAGCTTTGGAGATCCTGTTATGATGATCTGAGCCCTGGTTTGATCTCTCTTTGGGCAAAAAAAGTTACTGTTTTGCTGGGAGGGGGCTGTCTCAGGAACCCCTTAGCCAATTAGCCCTAAATCTGGTCACTAACAGAACCCTGCATCCCCATGAGGCACACCAAATTTCAAGGCAATCTGAATAACCATATAGATTTTAGAGCACTTAGGGTTACTCTTTAAACAGAAAGCTGGTCTTAACTTTAACTATAGCAGAATGATAGCTCTGCTATAATATGTACTACTGATAGAAACAAATCTGTTTTCCCTTTGCCCTTTTTTAATTATTATTACCCTGCTCCTTTCTTTCTAATCTTCTAAAAACTAAATCACATTAGGCAAGCTTAAAAGATTACTCTATTGGCCCACAAATGCCTATTCCTTTTCTTTGTCTACATCAATTCCAAAAGATATAGGCATTTATTCATTTTGATGTTAATTTCTTTCAGAACAGCTCCTTTATTACCTATGCTTTACCATCCATGAAGCCAGTATAATTTAGTTATGTCTTCCCTCATGGGAAAATTACATTTAATACTTCAACAATTTCATATTTTTACATTCCCTTCAATATAATTTCTGACTTCACCTCAAATTATTTTAATTTCTTCCTTTTACTAATGTGCACCTAAATAAGAGCAAAACAATTGTAAATGTGGTGTCATTTATATTTAGTTTAACCTCACATCCTTTGCATTCTGTTCAATACATTTTTCAGGGCTTTGTTTATTTATGTATTTAACTCTTGACTCAGCTTCAAAGCAAACCCAAAGGGGCAATGTTCCAGAACCTATGTTTTCCCTTTTAATACTGGAGAGCCCTTCCCCCAGGTCATTTCCCCCTTCTGCCCCACCAAAAGGCATCGTTTCAGCTCTAGTTTATTTTATACCAGATAATGTTTTGGTTTGTGTTTGTATCCTTTTGGTAGCAGCCCTCACATAAGAAATGAAGCTAGTTGCAGAGAAGATGACTAGGGACCAAACTTCATGTGATGTGCCAGCTTCTGAAAAAAAAAAAAAAACACTTAACATCGTATTCAAGATCTAAAGGATAGATTTTTTTTTAACATTTAGTCTCCTAAATCCAACTGAAATCAATAATTCACTCATTAGACTAATTGTAATAGTGTGAATGATACAACAGTAACCCTCTCTTCATCTGATGAGGGCTAGATTTATCTCCACTCAGGGAGACTGGATGACTTTGCACCCAAACTCAGATGCATACCTAGAAGTGCTATGTTCTGTCATGAAGACACTGGGGCTGCCTTCCACAAAACTATGAAACCTTATAATTCTTATATCACTGCAATATATTCTTACACACTCAAAAAAATCACTAACCACTAAAATTCCTTTCATTTGAATTTTGCACAGACCTGCATGTTTTGTTTCCCCCTCCCCCCCAGCCTGAATCTGGCTTGGGCCTAAGCCAGGGAGCACCTGACCACTATGAGACAATAGTTCAGACTAGTCAAATTGGCTTTCATCCATCTCTTATTTATGGGGCTGCCATTTTTTTTATTGAAATACTTACCTGCTTTCCAGTTCTTAAGCATCAGCACAACATAGCATATGGCAGGTGGACTGGTGACCTACTTTGAAACCATAATTCTGCCTTTAAAAGGTGTTCAATGTAACTATGAGTATTTTCCTTCCCAGAAGTTATCACATGTATAATACATTTCTTCCAATACAAAAGCTGCTTCTGCCTCAAAAGACCTGAGGCAAGACACCAGGTACATGAAGACTGAGATACTGGGAGATGTTCACATGTATTCACTATTGGGTTTTTAACATAGCAGCAATGCAGCTTAATTTTCTGGTAGTCAAGAATCATAGGCTATTTCTAACAAGGTCTAACACTGGCTCCCAGCAATGGTAACTAGCCATGCCTGAAAATATACTTGTTCTGACATCTCATGACAGGAATGCATTTGTGCCATACTTCTATTTCAACACTACAGCATATGCTAACGAACAACCTTGAGGCTTCAAAAGAATGTTTGTGTCTCCTCTTTTTATTTTTTGAACTTTTCTTTTTTTTTCCAAATTTTTATGGTTTTATATAAATATTCTATTCAAATATGGAAGGAGATTCAAACATTTTGGCATATGAAAAGGGGTCTGCCTCAGCCAACCACTGATTCTTTCACCTTATACTTCAATATAAGGCTGCATAGAGAAGTCCTTCTTAGAGTAAGCCCCATAGCAGGGTCACCTGCCACTTCTGCCCAGGGTGGTTGCCTCTTCTACAGTGATTTCCCCCCCCCCCCTCTACTTTTCCCTAACTACATGTCAGCCCCTCTTTGAGAGAATTAGGTAGGACTGGAAGAGCTTGGGAACATGTTAGAGACTAAAACAGTCTCAATAACACATGACCTGTTTGCCTGAGGCCTCCCCTCTGTCACTGATTGTTGACACATACTGCACTGCAGCAGAAAGTACCATATGCTCCCAAGGTGAATCCACCCTTCCTGGGATGATTTGCTTGACTGGGTAGAGATGCAACCCAGCATTAACTGGATGCAGGTACTGCTCTTCCTCCCAGAATTTTCTATTGGAGGAACACTATTCACTCGGTATCAGAGGAAAAATGAAGCCCTCTGACTTTGAGGATCCTGCCTTCTTCCTAGGAAAGACCCAAAGAGCTTCTTCCTTCAGCAGCAGTCACAACCCTTACTATTTCCAATCCACCTGTGGAAGGTAGAATGGCTGAGGTCACCCATATCCCAGAGATCTGTTCTAGAATAACAGGCAACAGCCAAAACAGAGGAAACACTGGGCTTAGGTAGCACATCAACTCAGTAAGCGAAGTTCACAGGCTTTTACCTGCTGTTTTTAGAAACTTAGTGTTAGAGCCCATGAGACAAAGCTACATTGCATGTCTGTGACATACTACATAGTTTTAAAAGACGCCTTCCATTGGAAGGCTTTTTTCCCCCCAAAAAATCTTTGATATGAAAATAATCTCCAATTTAAAGCTACAACACAGCACATTTGGGAAGTACTTATGCAACAAACTGGTAAAAGCTGGCAATGACAATACATTTCGGGAGGGGCAACCTGTATGCGCATAAACTTTCAGGTACATAAAGGGAGGGAGACCTTTACTGTCACCCTTATGAAGCAGTGTAGGAGCCAACCATAAATTAAAGTCCCTGAATTCTCTGAGCAAAAGGACTACCCTAGGCTAGCAACAGCAGTCATCCTGGGCACCCCAGTGTGACAAGGGCTGAGGTTTACCTCTCCCTCCCTAACAGGCAGTAGAACTGAACCAGGGTGTGGTTGGAAGTCAATAGTGCATCCTTTCAACAGCTAGCAGAGCACCCTTGCCAGCATGACCTCCCCAACAGCTCTAGGAGGAATTCTAGCGCACAAAATTCCTGCAGCCAACACAAAACCTCTTCCAATATCTTGTTCCCCTCCCCATGTAACTTTAAGCCACAGGCACATAATCTGACCCATAGTTTAACAGAAGACCTGAAAAAGCCAGTGGCAAAGTATAAAGATAGGAGCCATTTGCACTAAAAATAAGTGTGGTGAAATTACATTTCCACAAGGACTGCTTGGCAGCAGCTGGAATCTATTATACAACATCTTGAGCAGATGTGAAGTGGCTCTCACTGGGAATACTGCTAGACTGCTTCAGGGTCTGACAAAACCAGGTTTGCAAGATGCAGAAGTCTGATAACATTATATTTACACCACTGAACAGAGCATCCTGTGTGTGGAACAGTGGGCTCAGTGAGGTACACTACTTGTTTCTGCAGTGTTGTAATTACCAGAGTTTCAGTGTCATGTTTTCCCAGGTGCTATATAGACTAGAAGTTTCCAAGTGGATATATTTATATAAACACACCAGGGACTGAATCATAGTCTTTTGCTTCTGTCTTTATTTCATGTCCTCAGTATTTTTTTTCTGATGTTTGAGGCAGCCTATATGTGAGACAACTCTGAGATCATATTGATGTATTGATGAAATTCAGTGCTGAAAGGAAACAACTTGAAATGAGGAGTTAAGGCATGCCACACCCTCTGCTTCCTTGGAGTCAACATCAATAAACCAGTCAAACAGAAGATAAAACTCTTCTTTCATGTTCCTAATGTTTTAAGAGGAAAGATGGTCTTGTAGTTAAGGCACAGAGCTGGGAGTCATAAGGTTTGGATTCTATTCCCAGTTCTACCACAAACTTTCTGTGTTAACATGAGCAAGTCACTTGATATCTTTGTATCAGTTTCCCCATCTGTAAAATGGGGACAATAAAACCTACCTACCTTCTGGAGTAGTCCTGAGGCATTATTCATGAGTGTTTGTAAAGTGATTTAAGATCCTTGTTGGGAAGCACTTTAGCAGCACAGTTATTATTGAGCTAGCACTTTGATACTGAAGTGAATTTTGAGAACCATGTCCACAAAAGTTAGCACTTAAAAATATTGAAGAATGAACCATTCTCTGCTAGCCTCTGTGGTGTCTGAATTGGCACATCAGCTTTCTGCTTCTGAGTAGAAAATTGCCAGAGCTCACTTCTCCCCCCCCGGCTTTCTGCATCTTGCAGTGTAACCTAGAATTGCTGGTTAACAGGGAAGCCATTTCAGTTTCAGCTTGGAAACAACATCAGAAGTCTGCTTAGAATGGCCAGTTGCTAACGGTGGCTCTCAGAAAAACTTGTTGTAAGGAGGTATTATTAGAAGAAAGTTGAAGAGTGTGAAGACAGGCAGGAGGGGCCTGAAGAAAGTTCTGGGTAGAGATGGCCCGGAAACTGTCTTATACATTTCAAAACAAAGTAATTTAGAACTGAAAAATTAAGCTTTTCATTTAAAATGTATCAAAACAGGATATTGTGACAATTCTCAGAGTAGCAGCCGTGTTAGTCTGTATCCGCAAAAAGAACAGGAGTACTTGTGGCACCTTAGAGACTAACAAATTTATTAGAGCATAAGCTTTCGTATGCATCCGAAGAAGTGGGCAGTAGCCCACAAAAGCTTATGCTCTAATAAATTTGTTAGTCTCTAAGGTGCCACAAGTACTCCTGTTCTTTTTGTGACAATTCTGAATTTTATTTATTTATTGCATTGGAGTTTCATCAAAATCAACCCTTTCCCACAGTCTTGATTTTGCTGATTCAGCATTTTCAGATGCAAAATTTTATCTGAAATTTCTGACTAGCTCTAATTCTGGGTAGAAGTTCTGGAGTGAAACAAGAGGAGAGAGAGTCACTTTATAGATAATTCTGTTTTCACTAATTCCAGTTTTGCCAACACTTGTGATTGAGACTTGCAAAGCCTCAGCTGCTGGAATCAGGTTATTGCCTAAGAATTCCAGCTTTTATTTGTTTATTTGTTTAAAGTTTCTAGCACACATAGTTGCAGAAAGAAGGTAGAAAATGTGACCCCTAAATGATATAGGACCAGAAGGCAAATCAAAAGCACCCACAATTTATTTTAAATAGGACTATTTTAAGCCAATCATGATTTTTTGGAACCTGATTTGAATGCTTGGGATTAGCGACACAGAATTTCATTGTTCAGTGTTAGAAAGTGACTGATTCTTTACCACTCTCATATAATACAGAGTATGGACAAAACACCCCAAAGTCTACACTTTACAGATAATAAAAGCATTCACCCTGTTGATGAGACAGGCATTTTTTTTTTCAGAACAATTGTGAGGCTATCTTTGGCAATATATCATTTAATAATCTTGATCAGAAAAGAATGATTTTTCTTCCATTAAACTACCACATTCTGTTGAAAGTGTTATTGATCCAGTAGGCTGTAAGACCAAGAAAAAAAAATCAGTGGACTATTCCGGTTCCACATGTATGCTCTGTGGATGATAGGGAATAGTAGTAGTTCAGTGTATTTAACATTAATACTCAAGCTGGCTAGAACTTTTCCACTGGCATGGTTTTACTGAAAAATGTCAATTTTTCATTAGGGAAAAACCTAAAGAAATATTTCATTTTGGGTTAGCTTGAATCTAATTGGAATATTTTATTGTTAAACTGATCAAAATATTGTTTCAAATCAGTTCAACAAAACATAAGCAGCATTTCCCTATTAGCGCATTGCCTTGTAGGAATTGTTTGGACCCCCATTCTCTCCTATGGGCTTGGCTTCCCCAAGGACTACATCTCCTATAATGCAAAGTGTATTTTCTCTGATTGAACTGAATAGTCTATTGTTGGAGTCAGTCCTACAAGAGGCTTGGCCCATGGAGAGGAATTGGGGCATCAGTCTCCCAGACTACAAAACCTCCCTGAGGCAATGCACCACTGTGGGAATGTGCAGTTTATTATTGAACTAATTATATAAACAAGATGGTTTGGGTCAATTCAGTAAACAAAAGCATTTAGATTTGTGGAATGTCAAACTGTTTTTCAATCAACATTTCTGAATGGGAATTTCTATTCCCCCCCAAACATTCAAAACCTTGGGACAAATGCAAATATTGAAGTGTTGTAACTTACTGTGGGATAAAAATTCTGAATTTTGCTTAGTGATAATTAATACCACTTGCAGGCAACTTCACTCAAATAACTGAGATCACAGTATCAAATGCAAGAGGGAAGCTGGCTTTATACTGAGGGTGAACAGTTGCCTAAAGCCTCCAATAGAAATTGGCCAATTACCTACTAGCATTTCTCCCAGAGTAGACTAGATTTCAACTTTCACACAATCCCATGTATAGAGTCCTCTATACACTCGTCCTTAGTGCTTTGCACAGCTTTCAATGTTTGGTACTGGACCAAAATTATTATACCCAGTGCTTATTGTCAGACACATGCGTAGTTCTTTCCTAGGCATATGGGTTCATTGTATCAATGTGCTTTTTCATGGCAGACATAGCAGCTAGCCCAGCACTTTCTAGAGAATTTTCAATTTTACAGAACTCAGTGAGAGATATTTTGAGACTGAGAAATACTCCCATGCACTTCTACTCTTATTCACGCAGTATATCCCCAAAGATTCATAAACTAGGCCTTACATTACAGGTAACACTCAGAGTGGCTGATTTTAAGCAATGACCAATCAATCAGTGAACACAGATGGTAGTCAAGTGAACATTTGATATCCATATTCAGACATCAAGATCTGAATAATTCTGAATTTTTCCATTGATGCTGGATCCATGTACAAATCAAATCTAGTTCAGGTATTCATGTGTCACTACTTTTAACTCTTTTCCTACTGGGCTTCTAATTTGAATAATTAATCAAAACAGATTCAGAGGCTGCATACATAGATGGGGTTTGAAGGACATATTAGCCAATAGTCCCTAACACCAGCATCTCGGAACTGTAATTTTTTTGGGGAGGGGGGGCTATTTTTAGAGGAGTTTTAGCAAAAAAGAATGTTATGGCTTTAATCCTGGTTATTCTAATTCAGGGGTAAAAGGTATGGATCAGTGGTAGCTGCAGGCGCTTCTTCACTGTGTGTGAGTTATTGTGTTACAGCTAATCAAATAGTATTTGATACTCCAAAACTGATGAATTTAGGCTTTTTCTTAGCTTGACAGTCATTTGTGAACCATTTCTGATTTCTGCAAGTGCATTTGTTGTTCATGTGTATTCACTAAATGATTTTCAGACTCTGGTTGGTTTGTAAACTGTTCATGAGCTATTCTCTACAGCAGTGGTTCCCAAAGCTTTCCCTGCACAAGTGGCGAGACAAGTTTGGGAACCACTGCTCTACAGCTATGTGTTGTTCACTATTCATGGTGTGTGATTGGTCACATGGGTTTGTTTCTGCTCCCTAATTTTAACAGGATGACAACAAATGGAGAATAGTAAAGTTTCTGGTTCAAAAATTATGAAACACTGAGAATTTGCCAAGAAAATAGTCATCTAAATTGTTGTGAATAGTTAATAGAATTATCCCACAAAAGGCAATTGGCATATTTAAAAATATGTCTGGAAAGCTGTTTCTTCTCTCCCATCCGCAACCCGCACATAATTACTTGACCAGATCTAAATCAAGGGATAGTGGTAGCTGTGGGTGTGCCGAGGGGCTGAGGAAAGCCATTTTTATGGAAAAAAAGTATTGCACAATGCAGTACAACCTACCAACAATCAGAGCAGGTCAGAAAAATTCCACGGAAACACTTCTTCCTTTAGAATTAGCCTGTTCAGCATGCACAAAAATTTGCAGAAACAATTCTATTTCCACAGACTTCTGATGGACCCCAGGCAGCTCCCAGGACTTCCAGGATACCCAGCTGCACAGCAACCAGGGACAATATTCTGTTTCACAAACACCACATTTTTAGTGTATTCTAAACATATTGCCGTATATGTAAATATTGCCGAGTTTCAGTTCTACAAAAATTAGAGTTTCTGGCTTTTTGTCCTGCTTCAGGCTGAAAATTATTTCCAAAACCTCAAAATTGAGGAATTAAAAATTGGTTTTCCTGCCAGCTCTACAAAGAATACTGATTTCTAAACCACTGTAAGTGGCACATTGGAACTATAGCATTAGGAATGTCAAGGGTGTATGCACAAAATATTACACCCTATAGCCTGATTCAGCCCTTGAGGCACTGCAGCCGATACCTACAACTAGCACTACATTTTCTTTGTATGTGTAGTCAACAGCAGTGAGAAATACAGCAGGTTGTTCAGTATGTAGTGCATGTATCTTTAATACATCAGCCCATGTTTTATATATAAAATTAGAATATAGCCATGTGCTTCTTGTAGGTTGTCTGTACATCCAAGTGTGACACTGGCAGACCAGCTAACCGATGTGTGACCCATAACAACTAAACAAGAGGTATTACAGTTATCAGGACAATTCACTTGAATGTGAATTTCAAAGAGATGTACTACACCAGTATTCATTAACCCATTCATTTGTTGAAATAGAAATCAAGGGGAGATGCTAAATGTGTTTGTCTGTGTACCTGTAGCCTGTTAGACATTTACCAATGTAATCAAATTAGCTTTTAGATGCTAACTCCTTTTCATTTCTTAATTGCCTTACATTATGTATGTTACTGTTCAGTTAACCTTAAGATCAAAGATGTGAGATACTGCAGGAAACTAATTATCTACATTGTCTTCAGCTTATCTATCTCTGTTATAATGAAGGACTGGCTAATTGCCTTATGCAAATGAGTGTTACTAGATTACCTGTGTATGCATAGGAAATTTAATGTTAACTTCAAAGAGGTGGGTCAGTGTGTCTTCAGCAAAAAATAATCCTCAATCACATGCTGTGCTCAAATCACTTAACAGCCTGCTTCAGCTATAAAACCTCAGGCCTGATCTGTCATCTCTAATCTGCTGAATTTTAAACAGGGAAAGTTTAAGTGGTGGGACTGAAATCTCCAAGTTGTTATTTGGAATACCCTGGGAAATGCATGGAAAGACTCTAACAGACTTACATCTAAGCTGCATTTGGATTCTAACCTTTTGGGATGATTCCAGAGAGACTTTTGCAAACCAGTAGACTCATCCGTCACTGCTACAAATCTGATATAAGGACTTGCAAGATTTTGTAATGTATATAATTGTTTAACCATTCAATAACTTTTTTCTTTTATTAATAAATCTTTAGTTAGTTTACTAAGGATTGTCTGACAGTGTGATATTTGGGAAAGATCTGAGATACATATTGACCTGGAGATAAGTGTCTGATCCTTTGGGATTAGTAGAACCTTACATATGGTGAATTAGGTTTTCAGTAACCCCTCACTATATAAAACCTGTTTGCCTAGATGGGAGCCAAAGGCTGGAATGCCTAAAGGGGGATGTGTTTGGCTTCTTGTTAATCAGTGTGGTGCTGCAGAAGTTCTTTTGATACTGGTTTGGTGATTCTAATTATAGAATAAACCACCAGTTTTGGGGAATTGTCTGCCCTATTGCTTGCAGTCTGCCCTGAGTGTGGCATTCTCAATGTGGTCCATCCCAGGCACCTGGTCCCACTAAGTATTCAAATGGTCCTCATCATGTACTGTCTGATTCTCTGGTGAAAGGTGCCTGAAGAAAAATCCTAAATGTAAACAGAATATTTTAATTCTCTTGAAGTCTTCCTGTGTGATATCAGGAAAAAAACAAAAAATAATTCATACTGCAAGTGATTCTGAGCAATACCTGATCATTATATGCAAAAGGGACAGCATTAGTTAAGCATCAGTTATAGTGTACTTTTGTGTCATTTGTTAAAAACCATTCACTCCAAGCAGAACAAAGTTTAATGCTTCTGTTACCAATTTTGAAATCTGGCTTGTGTGAAAATAAATTTTTGGCATTAGAAATATTTTTTAATTTAATTAAATCCCTGTGATTTGTTTGTCATTGGCACTGGTCATGGATGAGAACCAGATTTAGACAAAGTTTACTTACTAGACGGCTGGCATACAGCTCCAAGAAGCAGCTATTTACTAGGTATAATCCAGGAACCCGTCAAAGTCCGCTAGCAAGGGGACTACAAGAATATCCCAGTTCTGGTACGTACATTCTGGTTCACCAAAAAAATGTGGAGTCTTAAGTGAAAGCCAGGGTCAGGCTGGTCATTAATATTATTGTGAAATGTACATAGATTATGTATGCATACTGATAATATGTTCCTAAAATGTATCAAGGCTAAGTTGACAAACAGGTTTTCTGGCAGACAAAAGAAGTTGATTCACCTCTCTCTCTCTATCAGCATGTAAACTAAGCATTGTAAGTCAGTACAATGGAAACTCCATTTACCTCCATTGCATCCGAAGAAGTGGGACGTAGCGCACGAAAGCTTATGCTCAAATAAATTTGTTAGTCTCTAAGGTGCCACAAGTAGGTAAATGGAACAGGAATACAAAGTCAACAGTGGAATGTGAAATCAATAGGGAGGCAGCACCCTGGAGAATAAGACACAGATGATTATCCTGAATCTGGGTACAGACCATGAATTTTGGGGGAATACAAGGAGAAGGAAAGAAAGACATCCCTTTATCCTGCACCTAGGAAGTAATTTGGCAGTGAAGTTAAAGGCATGAAGATAGGATCATAACCTGCCCTGGCTGAAATGCTACAGAGAACGTTTGAAGTGAGAAACTTTTAGACAGAAGTTTAGCCCCTAGAAATAGTGTTATGATTTTGTTTTTATATGTAACCCATTTGTTTCCATAATCCTTACTATCTCTGGAACCCTGAATTTTGGTAATAAACGTATCATGGTTCTCACTATAAATATCTCAGTACTATGATGTTGTTCAATGACCTAAGCCTGAATTGAATCATTCAAGCTAGTGTGTTCACTGTTCCCTTGTGGACAGCAGACCTGGTATTTGTATGAGTGTTCAGTAAATAATGGGCTGGACACTGTGGGGGAACACTTCAAAGTGCTTGGAAAGCAAGTTAGTTTTCCTGTCTTTCCTTGCTTTCGGTTGCTGTATGTGTCTGTTTTATCATTTGCTATATGTAGTTATCTCCCCTTGTTTTTATAGCTTACAATTGGGGTGATCTTGAGAGGTGCTGTATACTCACAGCTCTTCCAGTGAAGCTCTATTTGACCAGAACTCTACATATTGACCAAATTTCAGCCTCAGTTACATTTAAGTGAAACCAGAGATAAAGCTGGAGGAGTTGCTCTAGATTTACATCAGTGTAACCAAAGGCAGGGGACCAGTACCTCTAAGACATCCTTTGGAAGTTCAGAATTCATCAACAACAGTATTCTTGTCACTTTCTGGCTACTGGGTTTGACTGTGAAAGACTAGAATTCTTCAGTCTTCAAAAGTGCTGAGTAAGGGCAGGGGCACTTTTCAATTGGACATTTAAAAAACAAAGTAAAATGGGCCCAAACCTGCAGTCTGACATGCAAAACTACTTATGAATTCAGTGGAGCAGAAACTTCTTTTCCCTTTTCCTATTGGCAATACACACTTCACAGTGAGGCCCAGGAAAGGACATGGAAGAGGCAGAGTGGGATCAGACTCTTGAAACACGAAGCAGATGTTAGGGGGGGAAGTATTGAAGTAATATTTTGTTTCCCATTAGCCAGTTATTTCAGCATGTTGAATGCTCAGAACGTGTACTAACAAGCCACACTTGTGTGATGAGAGAAATCAATAATACTGGTTAACTACAGCAGTAAATCCCTCATGGAAAAAGGAATTTTCAACCTCCGTTATTTTAAGTACTAATCTGACCTACTCACTCTGGTTTAATAACCACAAAATTGTATTATATAATCCAAAACTATTCCTAATAAAGTAATGCAAAAAAATGAACTTAGTTAAGTTCCTTTGCTGCCTTGTGATCTTCAAGAGACTAATTTCTAAAACCAAAATCTAAAGTAAAACAAATATGCTGTTTCCAACTATTGCTAGTATTTGTGGTTGAATTCATATTGAATTCACCAGTTCAGCAGTGGCAGGAAGCCTCTTGTAGATCAGACTTCTGTGGCAACCCGTGTGACCATTGTATTAAATCTAGCTCAGAGTAAAACTAAATGGCATGCTATTGAAATCTCTAATGACCACAAAAGCCTTGTCTGTACTAGGACTATTATTTTTACTGCTGGTGGAACTGCACTACCATTAATTGGATGGCTGAGAATGTTGCCACCCCCAGCCCCATTGTGGACAAGGTCTATTCATGCAGCCTGTGTCTGCATGCCTGGTAACTCCTCCACATGCAGCAATACCATTATCTTTCTGCTAGCTGAGCCCAAGTGACCTTCACATTGGGGATCATAGAGTGTGCAGAGCAAGTGAATGCTGCTCTTAGCACAGTTAGGGTGACAAATGTGTTTGTTACACCAGTGTGAGTGGGGAACATGCTATCTAAAATGGCTGTACTCCTGACTCCTTCCCCCTTCAAGCAGGTGGTCATACCCCATTACGTCACATGCTAGTGCCTGAAAGTAGTTGGTGAGGAGGGGCTGTGGATGGCTTTGTGGCCTTGAGGAAACATTCCATGCATCTATATTTTCAAGGCAACCTACCCAGCCCTCCTGCTTTCCATCATACTACATGATGAAGTGAACATAGTGTGCATAGAGACATTTATTGATTGAGAAACACTGGATTATATACTTGCCTATTAATTATATCTCCTACACTGAATATTTATTATCACTTGCAGTAGGGAAGAGCCCTTAAATTACTCTGAAATAAAACATTTCTAAAATATTAACTACCTTGAACTGCTGAGATTTGACATTGTAATTTTGCCCTCAGCTACTGTCAGTCATATTCATTGCCACAGAATCCAGAAGAATAGCCCTTAGTAGTGACAGCACTGTAACACCACTATAACTTTCCCCATAGGAGATTGCTGCCATAATCATCCTGGGATCTAGCAGTATGGGATGATTCAGCAGGGTAACACTACTGTTACTCTAATTCCATCCCTCACTTTTCTTACTTGATGTCATGGGAGCTAGAAATTAAAGTACCTGTTGGTCTATTCATGCTAAGCCTGATTAGCAGTAGTTAACAGAAATGAAGACTGCTAACTTTCCTTCACAGAAGGAGCTATACTACCTATTCCATTCAATTTTAAAACTCTAGCCCTGATTTTTTCCCCTCCTATAAAAATATTTAAACGTAAGTTTTCCATGAAATAGACAAACACAGTGCCAGGTATTAAACAAAGTACTGATTCACATTCAGAGTAACTATGTGCCCAATCCGTCAAACACCTGACTTGGGGCTTACTATCACAAGGAGTCCCACTGAAGTCAGTGGGATGCCTCACAGTAGTTAGCATTATACCAGGCAGGAAGGCTTTGACTGTGAAAAGTAGTTATGCATGTATCTCTGTTCAGGACAGCACTCAAACACATTCTTAAATTTAACTATATAGAGTAATAGAAATGTAGGAGTAGAAGGGACCTTTGTAGGTCATCTAGTCCAGTCCCCTGCACTGAGGCAGGACTAAATATGATCTAGGCCATCCCTGAGAGGTGTTTGTCTAACCTCTATTGTAAAAACCTCCAATGATGGAGATTCCACAACTTCCCTAGATAATTTGTTTCAGTGCTTCAGTATGCTTACAGTTAGGAAGTTTTTTCCTAATGTCTAACCTAAATCTCCCTTGCTATAATTTAAAACTATTATTGCTTGTCCTATCCTCAGTGGTTAAGAACAATTTATCACCCTACTCTTTATAACAACCTTTAACATACTTGTAGACTGTTGTCATATCTCCCCTCAGTCTTCTCTTCTCCAGACTAAACAAATCTTTCCTCATAGGTCATGTTTCTAGACCTTTAATCATTTTTGTTGCGCTCTTCTGGACTTTCTCCAATTAGCCCACATCTTTTCCAAAGTGTGGTGCCCAGCACTGGACACAGTACTCCAATTGAGGCGCTATTAATGCTAAGTAGAGTGGAAGAATTACTACTTGTATCTTGCTTACAACGTTCCCGCTAATACATCCTAGAATGATGTGTTTTTGCAATAGTATTACATTGTCGACCCATATTTAGTGATCCACTATAACCCCCATATCCTTTTCTGCATCACTCTTTCCTAGGCAGTCACTTCTCATTTTGTATTTGTGCAATTGATTTGTCCTCCCTAAGTGTAGTACTTTGTATTTGTCCTTATTGAGTTTATGCTATTTTACTTCAAACCATTTCTCCGATTTGTCAAGATCATTTTGAATTTTAATCCTTTCCTGCAGAGTGCTTGCAACCCCTCCCAGCTTAGTATTGACCACAAGCTTTATAAGTGTTGTAGCGAGGAGGTGTGGTGTCCCTCCCTGACTAATGGGGAGAGAACCATGACTGTCCCCTGGTGGGCAGAACCGGGACACCCACGACCGCCCTGCCGGCAGAGGGGCAGGACAGGAACTGAAACTATAAAAGGCCGGCAGAGGCTGCTATACTGCTAGAGACCCGGAGGAGCTGCTGGAGCTGTTATCCAAATTATTTGTGAAGATCTTGAATAGAACTGGACCCAGGACAATCCCTGTGGGACCCCATTTGATATGCCATTCCAGCATGATTGTGAGTCATTGATAACTACTCTGAGTATGCTTTTCCAGCCAGTTGTGCTCCGACCTTATAATAGATTTGTTTAGGCTATACTTCTCTAGTTTGTTTGGAAGGCCGTGTGATACAATATCAAAAGCCTTGTTTAACAGTTGTCCTCAATAGGGATACTTTCCTAAATCATGGCCTAAATATTTCTAGAATCAGGCCTTATGCTCATCACCAAAAGGTCCTACAGGTGAAGAGACTACTGTGGATTTCAAACTTCAGAGCAAGATAATGACCTATGGGCAATTCCTGACCAGCTGACTTTAATTGCTTCATAGAATAGCAAAGATCCTGAGATTTGATTTCAGATTACTCTGAATCTACTTTGTAGATCTCAAGTGCAAAACACCTTAAAAACAAACTTCAAGGCAGTAAGAGCTGCCAATGATGCACGTGTCTGTATTTTGAAAGAAAACTTGACCTGAGCATCTTTGAAAAAAGGTGTCTTCATACTAAGAAGTCAACTCGATGATACTAAATCTGCAAGACAAAACCTTCCTCAACTGTCAAGAGTCCCCTTGAATACGTGAAGAATCATGAAGAGAGAATTGCCTTGAATAGTGTGAACTTTAGAAGAGAGTGAACTTTTAGAAAGCTGTCCCTTCCAGCAATGTCAAGTCTTCTGATATAGTCCAATAGGCTTTTAATTTTCTTTATTCACAGGGATCCCAGTAAGGTAATGTGAAAAAATGGGAGAACTACAGTTATAAACACCTCAAAGGTCTCCTTTTAATCAGCAACTCCTTCCTTCCCACATTAGCTTCCAGGTTGTGTGGAAGTCAAGATGATTAGTTGCTGGCCAAAGGCCAGGGCAAAATGTATGATTGGATGCAGTGTGTGATAAGATTTGACAGTTGAGTGAAGTCTGAAGGGATTGTTCAGTGATATTAAAAACTGAGGAATTTTTCTACCCACATCCACCTTAATTGGTAGTTGCATAACGTAAAGTTGCAATGGGTCGGCTTTAAACTATATTTCTGCTTATAAAAAAAATTTCCAGAGAAAGAACATGCACCTTGTTCCCTTTTCTATGCTCCACCCTTCTTTAGTGATTTGTACCCCATATCAAGTTGCTGATTATTTTGGCTATTCCTTTTATTATTTTAAAGGAAACAACTCATACTACAGCCATAAGGCCAAACTCTGCTCACCTTACTCACACAAGCAGTTCTATTGACAAAATTAGGGCTACGTGTATTAGTAAAGCAAGCAAGATTTGGCCACTGTTGCAATAAAACTATATATATAACAATAAAACTTTTTGCTGAGCCAGGCAGTCTGAAAATCCATCTGATTCACATCTCATCAGAAACACTCCAAAGTGTATTTTAATTACAGTTGGCATTTCTAGACCTCGTAATGAGGATAGCATAGGTGCCGACTCCATGTATGCTCTGGGGCTGGAGCAGCTATAGGGAAAAAATGCTGAGCACCCCCAGCTGCCCCCATATCAGAACCTCCCTCTTCCTCCCAAGTCTCCTGCCTGCCGGCAGGCCCCACCAATCAGCACCTCCCTCTCCCTCCCTATGCTTCCCCACCCGGCAATCAGCCAGATCCGGCCCGTGGGCCGTAGTTTGCCCATCCCTGGTGTAAATGAGCATCACTATTGCAAGAAAAATACAAAACTGAGAATAGCAAAATAGAAATGATTCTTCCCCTAGCATCACATTTAAATATGAAGAGTTGGTGAACCACAATGGTTAAGACAATTTGACTAAAACAATTTGGCTGAAATCAAACAACATTGAATGTATATAATTAAAATGAAAAATTAAGTTTCTTCCCAATTTCCCTTTTCTGCGACTAACACTGCCAATGCTTCCCTGTTGGCCAGTTAACAATATACCTACCTGTTGCAACATTCTTCAGAATTAAGAGCAGAAAGCAGAGTATTTTCCCCTATAGCAGGGATGGGGAAACTACGGGCCGGCCTGCTAGGGAGCGGTGTGTGGGGTTTGCTCCACTCCGGCGCTCCAGGCGGGGTGCAGGGTTGGGGGCCGCACCTTGCAGCTTCCAGAAGCCACAGCACGGCCCTGCTGCGGCTCCTATGCGCTCCAATGGGAGCTGCAGGGGTGGTACCTGTGGACGGAGCAGCGTGCACAGCTGCCTGGCCACCCCTCTATGTTGGAGCCAGAGAGGGACATGCCACTGCTTCCAGGAGCCACTTGAGGTAAGCGCCACTCGGAGCCTGCACCCCTGAGCCTCTCCCCAACCCCCTTCCCCAGCCCTGATCCCCCTCCTGCCATCTGAATCCTTCAGTCCCAGCCCAGAACACCCTCCTACACCTCAAACTCATCATCCCCAGCCCCACCCCAGAGCCTGCACCCTCCAGCCGGAGCCCGCACCCCACTCTCCCACCCCAGCCCGGAGCCCCCTCCTGCATCCTGAACTCCTCATTTCTGTCCCCACCCTCGAGCCCACACCTCCAACCAGAATCCTCACCCCCTCCCGCACCCCAATCCCAATTTTATGAGCATTCATGGCCCATCATACAACTTCTATTCTCAGATGTGGCCCTTGGGCCAAAAAGTTTGCCCACCATTGCCCTACAGCAAAGCTCCTCCCAACCCAGGTAGGTCACATGATCTTTTTGGTAGAGCAGCTGCCCCGACTTCTTGCCCCCATTGGAGTCTCATAATCCAGCTACAGGGAGCCTATTGAGTATGACCAAAACTACCACACCCAATTCCAGAAACTTCTGCGAGTGGAATGCTAACTGTGCATTTGCAGAGCAACAATGGCCCAGACAGAATTGCCCTCCACTTCTCTCTACATCTCTTAAAGAGACATCTCCCATTAGGCATATGGGTTACTTTAGTTCTCAGATTACTAGGTGGGGATTCAAGCTGGTTCTATATTGTGATGTTAAGAGGATTTTGAACCCAGCACTTGTTGGTGCCGATACCTCCTGGCAGAAGGGTTACACATAGAAGGAGTTAATAATATTTTAGGTGGTATTTTAAGCTTACGGGCTATATTATGCTTCGAGTCACATCCATGAATGGGGGCAATGCAGAGTTGCACTGAGAGGCACAATCATTCCTTGAGCACACAATGTGGTTGAAGAGTGTGCAGTCTGCTCCTCTGGTCAGGCCAGTATAAGGGCTAAACAGGGTTTCAGGGACTGTGATTATGCAGAGGTCAGGGATACAATATGTATGCAAGGGAAGCTACTTGTTCTGACTCTATTATTTGTGTAGGTGCAATCTAGGCATTGAAGTAATTTTTTTTAATGACTGTTCAACCACTCCTAAAGCATCATAGTAATTGGCTTCTAGTCTGTTGCATTGGGCTCTCTTATTTCCAAGATCATAAACAAAGTCACTTTTCAGCAAGAAAAGTCTCCTAAAGAAAGTGCAGGAACCCCACTTGTTCATTGAAAACTAGACTGAACAAAGTACTCAAAAATCCAGTGGAATCTCAAATAGCCAAATGTAACAGGAGCCACAAAAGTCATTTGCATATTGAATGTTTTGTAAGTGGATGAATCACTCAGATGAGCTGAAGCCACGATTTCTGTGCATAAAGTCTATGCACTGAGGTGCTGATGCTTCGCAGATTTCTGTCATAAAGAAGCTCTGTTTCTCTGGTCTGCAGATGAGCTATGCTCACTGCTGGTTTTATGCCATCTTTTGCATTTCCCCCAGTCCTGCAACTGACTGACCTGGGGTCCAGCTATAGAGAACTCAGTTATGAATAGCCCAAAGGAGTGTTCTAGCATCTGAGGATTATCCAGGAATTCGAATGCACTGGCCATGCCTCCTTTTCTCTAGGAATACCAACATCCCCCAATATTGTTGCCAAAGGTGCAGCCAGATTTCCCTAGAGCATTGTACTGCCCAGAGAGACTCCCCTATACTGAGAGTATCATTTGCAGGTTGAATCTATGGAGTTTCTGGCTGCTTTGCAGCACTCTGTCATTGCTGTTTTGTACAATCAGTCAAAAAAAGACTTGGGAGGGAGATACATGACCCTCTTTTGGAAATAGGGTTTTTGCTTAAGTGGCACTTCGCTAATCCAATACATAGGGCACAAGACTGAAAAGGAGACAAAAGTTCTGTAGCTGGCTTTGTTGCTAATTCATTAAGGAAGCCTTGGCAAGTCACTTAGGGCCCTATCCTGTCAAGTGCAGAGAACCTTCAACTTATATACAGCTAATGGGAGTTGGGGTGCTGAGCACCTTTACAGGATCAGTCTTTTTAAACTCTGTGCCTGGCTGTCCATCTTATTAAAATAATTAAAATATTTACTCCCTTTCGTAAAGCAAGAGGTCGGAGGATGCAAGAATAATTCCAGCTTTTTCATTTACACATATGTAATCAAATTTGGCTTGAAGTGTGCTATATGAATGGAAAGCATCAGCACTAATATTAATCAAGATTCTACTGTAGACTGTACCTTGGCAGGGAACTAGACAAGAAATACATACACACAAAGCAATAAATAACTGCTATTAATTTAGAGTTTTTTAAACTACATATTCTAGAATACACTGCTAAACATTTACAGTGGTTACTTCCACTGGAATCTCTCTCTCTATATATAATCACCATATCATGCCAGCTGGGAATAATTTTTTTTCCCCAATGGAAACGTGGCAGCAAAAACTCCAAAGACTATATGCCTTTACTGCCTGTCACGGCTATTAGACCTTTGGGAGATGGCAAAGTCTGAGTCGGCATGCAGGAGTAGCAACTTTAGAGGCCAGAGATTATTAAAAAAAGCACATGTAACCACTTCAGTGGTCAATTGGGTCAATAGAAACCAAACCTTCTGTGGTTGCGCTTGCCCTAACTCCTTTGAACAGTCCTGCAGAGTCCAATCCCTGTGAATTGACCCCCAGAGGATTGTCCAACAGTAATCAACACATATATATTTACCCTGTCATGTAAGACCTAAAGCAGGCCACGGACCCTATTACACGAAATGGGGAAAGTGTTGATAAATGAGAAAATTGAAGTCAAGAATGATAAGAGAAACACTACTGTAAAGCAATTTATTAATAATTCTTGCAACATTTTCTAGTACTGCAAAAACAAACAAAAACCCCCAAGAGATAAGTCAAGGTGGGAAATAGAACATTATTTCTACAATTAATGGAAATTAATTTACAGGAGTCAGTAAAATTACTCGAGTATTAAGTTAGAAATGGATGTTACTTAGCTGTAACTGGAAATTATTTGAGATGTGTGGTACCTATCTATATTCCACACGTGGGTGAACATGCACACCATGCACCCTAGTCCAGAAATTATAACAAGCAGTGTCTGTTGGCCCCTAGAGGCACAGTAGTTCTCCTCATGCTCCAGACTGAGGGCACAAGAGGTAGTGTGGGCTAACACCTCTCCAGTTTCTCTTCTTACCACAAATCCAGAAGGATCTGAAGCAGGTGATGGAGCGTGGGTAGTGAATAGAGATAGTAACCAACATCTTGAAGGACTTCCAGTTACAAGTAAATAACCTCCATTTCTTCTTCAAGTGCTAGTCCCCATGTGTATTCCACACGTGCGTGACTGATAAGCAGTAATTAGACTAGAGGGGGATGTGAAGAAGCCAGCAAGAAATACTCTTGAAGTATTGCAGTTCCCACTGCTGCATCTGCAGCAGAGGCTTGAGCTAGTGCATAATGTTTTGTGAATGTGTGAATGGAACTTCAGGTAGCGGCTTTGCATATACCCAGTAATGGTACTTACTGCAGTGATGCTTCAGAGGCAGTTTGTGCTCTTGTGAAGTGTTCCCTTACCCCATCAGGTGGACGGATATGCACTAATTGATAGCACACAATGATGCAACCAGAAATCCATTTAAATATGTTCTGAAAGATTATAGCTTGTCCTTGTGACATTTCCATTATGGCAAGATACAGCCTAAGTGATTTTCGGATAGATTCAGTCCTCTGCAGATAGAACGCTAATGTGCATCTGACATCGAGGGAATGAAATTTCCTCTCAGCAAAAGCATGGGGTTTCAGAAAGAAAACATCTAAGCTGACAGCTTGGTTGACATGGAATTCCAAAATAACCTTGGGGAAAAAATTTAGGATGTAATCAAGGAGAGACCTTTTCCACGTGAAAAACAGTATATGGGGATTTGCCATGAGGGCTTCCATCTCACTCACACTTCTGGCTGAGGTAATAGCTACTAAGAATGTGACTTTCATGGAAGATGGGACATGGAGCATGTTGCCAAGGGTTCAAATGGTACCCTGGTGAGTGCCGATAGTATGAGATTTAGTTCCCATTGAGGAGTGAGGGCTGCAGGGAAGCCTCCCCTTGCTGCAAGCCTGCATTACACTGTGATACTTGGTAAAGAAAGAATAAATACACACATGGTGAAAATGTTAACAACTTAGTGTGCGTTCAGGACTGTGAAACCACACAAACTGGCCAGGCAGTGCAGTTCAATGGGTACTGATGGAGGTGCCCTGTGACAGTGCTCCTTACTCTCATGGGAAGCCCAGGAAAAAGAGTCCTTGGGTTTAGCAGCTGTAGATTCTGCTTGTGCTCAGAGAGGCGCTGCCTGTTTGGTGGGGCCAATATACAAGGGGTCTCCCTGACCTAGATCGGATTGGGGACTCATAGCCTTCTCCATGAGGTGTTTACTAATCTAAGATCATGGTGGAAAAGAGTGACAGATGCTGCACTTTGCAGGAATATATGTCTCACCTAAACAGCAGAGACAGCAATTGCAATGGTCACTCATGGAGAAGGAGCATGGGCAGAAGAAATTCTTGAACTTTGGGACTCTGGAAATAGTCCCATGTAGGGACGCATAGCTCCCGAATCGTCAGCCCACAGGCGCGGCAAACTGCTCCCATGGCTACGAGGCAGGAGTGACCTTCAATCCAGCGTTTGTGTTTGGGAAACTTATTTGGCTGATTTGATTGTACCCTCGCAGCTGGTGTTCACGCGCTCAAGAGATGGGTTCGTTATCTTATGTGCATGTATACTGCCTGGCTCTTCTATGCGCAAGAATGTAACCACTAAGAAGAGTTGTAAACAATGTAAGGAGAGAAATAAAAACCCCAGGAAAAGTTTTCCTGAGAGGCTTTTTGCAAGAGGCTTGAAAAGCTCTCTAGCTACCACAGACCTGGCGTTCTGTTTCCTTTCCTGCGTCGTCACCACAGTCCCAGACTGCAGAGAGGGAGTCCCCAGTATGGGGAAAAAATCTACCAATACTAACTATAGTAAAACTCTCTAATTATGCTCATATAAAAATTATAAACCATTAACAATTTTTTCTTACAGAGCTCAATGATAAAAAGCTGGAGAAATTTGTGGACACAGATACCAACTCAGGCCATGCAGCAGTAAGAAGGAACTGACGAGATGTCAGCTCATACAGCTTCTTATGCTCTCAGTCTGAAGCATGAGCAGAACTACTGCACCTGTGCAGGCCAATGGACACTGCTTGTTAGAATTTCTGGACTCGGGTGCATGGCACACATGTGCACCCATGTGTAGAATACACATTGGGACCAGCACTCGAAGAAGAATTTCAATATATTTGCAAGAAAGAATTCAGAAAACTAGGCTTTTATATTTAATTATGCATTCAGTTTCCTAGTTGACAGCATCAACAAGGGACTCATTACCTACATGAAAGTTAGATCAATGTGAGCCAAGACCAGATAAATATCAATTAAAGGTTTAAAGAAAATCAGGGCCAAAAAATTCAAGAAGCCAGTGCCAGATAGACTTTTACCCACCTAATTCAGCTAAGGGTCACATTTAATTTGGATAAAATGGAGCAAATAGTTGCATCTTTCATATAGAAGTTTAGTCTGTGGATGTTATAGGTCCTAATACAGTCTGTCATCTGCTCTCATCAGAAGACTCAACTCTTTCCCCGCAAAAGAGATAGGGGATTACAAGATAAGAAATTTGAAAGATCAGAAGGGGAATGACCCTTGGTAGGCCAGATGGCCCATTTCAGTTAATTTATTTCACCTTTAACAGTCTGAGAGTCAGATCTCCTAAACAATAGGCTCTACTTCAAATATTCACTCCCAGAAAACATAGCATAAGTGAAGGAACAAAATGGACACCGTGTAGAATCAAGCACATAGGTTTATTACACACAGTGCTGGCAGAGTGTCACTTTGCTTATTAGGCTCAGAGACATTGCCAAGCCATTGATTAGAATAGATTATATGGAATATCCATGGGCGGCGGGAAGTGACGGGGTGAGAGGTCCTGAGCCCCTGGATAGGTCTAGTAGCAAGACAAGATAAGCACAGTAAGCCAATAGTCTAAAGATTACATGTCGTCTCCACCCATGGTTTCAGGTTAACATGTAACATACTGTTAGTACACAGGTGTTATCCTTTCAACAATGTATAAAGTGTTTAATTATAAAATATATATGTTAAATTCTGATTTGGAGTCCAGAGGAATGAGGTAGCTCCTCTGATTGTCCAACAGGTACATTCCTGGGTGTTAAAGCAAAAAGACAGTGAAAAGTATATGGCAATAGAAATTGTTTTTCAGGTTGCCCATTGTGTTTCTAAAGGCAGACACTGGAATCTGGGAGGGATGGGGTGCACCAATTTGACAGGAGGATGTCATATCTCATACTGACATGCTTGAACCTCTCCATGAACTCAAGGTTGGTATGTGGGGAGGGTATTGGCTATCTTTTCCTGCAGAAGGAGTGGACATAGAGGCCCCTTTCAATACTTTGGTATGTCTGTAGCTTCCGATCAGGGTGCCAATTACTGTTCCCTATCTGGAGTTTTGCTGACCATGCTTATCTTAGTTAAAAACAAGGTTGTCTCTTGTTTGTTCAGCTTCTCTTAGCCAATATTGTTCACTGTTTGCTAGGCCCCTAGACCTCTTGACCAAGCTTTGAACTTCGGGCCTGTAAAAGTTGCTGACAGAGCCTGTGTCAGGGTTTTACATGCACAGCACATCGATTTTGGCCCTTCAATAAGGATTTTCAACACACTGAAGAAATGGATGATGGGACTTGCACTGGAAACACTGATCTGTTAAAAGTAGCATAACCCTACGATCCACTACTTCCTACACTCCATTCAGACTAGGAAAATGAGGAAGTTTATTTTATGGGGCAAGATGCCCACAACGTGTTCTAGGCTAAAGTAAATGTAAGACTTGGTTAGAATTTTTCAAGAGAATTACACAAGGGTGCTTCAGAAAAATTCTGGGGGGTGGGAATACAGTTGTCAACATATAGAACATTTTTGTCCCAAATAGCATAATGAATCAGAGAAACTGGACAATTATTGCTTCCTAATGACCATGTCCAAACTTTGGGAGGGGGGGCAAGCTACAGTCGGGGGAGCAACCCATGGAAAAAAACACCCCAGTAATTAGCTTGTGCTTATGTGGAGGGGGGGGGGGGGGGCTGTGAGTGAAGCTTCCCACACTGCTCCCTCCACAAAATATACAGAATTAAAGTCTAAAATTTACCCACTTCCCTGGGATTTGGTATTGTCAATTTAAGAAAATGTAACCCTCACCCGTACTCCTCCTACACTTGTCTTATGCCTATTGTTCCTTCTGTCCCAAAAGAGAAGAGCTCTAACCCTTTTTATTTATTGGAGCAACTGAACATACCTGTTCTGGGTCCAAGATTAGCTAGCACGAGTCAGAATAGCCCTAATTCTCTCTGTAGGGGCCTAAAACCAGTGACTGTCCCCTACCCTTTACACTGTCCATGATTAAGGAAGTATATCAGGGGTCGGCAACATTCGGCACGCGGCTCGCCAGGGTAAGCATCCTAGCAGGCCGGGCCAGTTTATTTACCTGCTGACATGGCAGGTTCGGCCGATCGCGGCCCCCACTCGCGGTGGTTTGCCGTCCCGGGACAATGGGGGCGGCGGGAAGTGGCGCGGGCCGAGGGATGTGCTGACCACAGCTTCCCGCCGCCCCCATTGGCCCGGGATGGCGAACCACGGCCAGGGGGGGCTGTGATTGGCCAAACCTGCCGTATCAGCAGGTAAATAAACTGGCCCGGCCCGCTAGGGTGCTTACCCTGGCGAGCCGCGTGCCAAACGTTGCCGACCTCTGAACTACATCCTCAAGATCATACACAAAGCCAGGTGTCAGAGATCAATATTTGAAAAAGAAGAATGCAGTAAATTCTTCCCCAATCATCCCTTCTTTTTCAAAATAATTTAAAAAATCTCCAACCTTAAGGTCACCTGTTGACATGTCATGAAAAGTTGGTTGATTGGGGAAAGCTGTGGAAGTTGGCACAGGGCCAGGAAACTCCATTAGGCTAACTTGGCAGAATTTCTAGGTGATCGTCCCCTAAAGTGGAAGGGGCTAGAGCACAGCCTCCCAACCCCACAGATACTGGCAATCAGCTGGTAAGTGGAGCACCAGACCAGTGGAGATACCTACATGGTGGAGAGCTCAACTGCATTAAGAAGTCATGCTGCCATTGTATGAGTCTCCCAATCTGGCCTTTCTTTAGCAGGAAATCTTGGCTTTTAGAACTAGTGTTGAAAAAAATCCCCACACTGTTTTCCCCTTGAATGGCAATTTTTTACACTATGTTTTTAAGAAAGCTGTGTGATCTTTGAACATTTTAAGTTTATTCATCACAATGTGACTTTTCATGTCAAGACATATCAGTCAGCGGTGAAATGTACTATTGATGTAAGGAGATGGGTGGCATCCACTGGAAACACTGAATATCTGCATTATTGAAATGAGTTAAATAAATCTGTTGTGTTTTTTTTTTTTTTTTAGAAAAGTGTGAGTTTGTTAAAAAAAATTCAAAACAGTTTTGAAAAAACAAAGAAGAGCTTTTATTACTCCTAGTATTTAAGGAATCAGTTGAGCTGATCAAAAAATGCCAGTTGTTCTTTGCCAGATATTTCCCATTTTTTAAAAATTTTCTACAAAAATAAAAATCAGTTTCACTGAAAAACCAGAACTGAAAACCAAAAATTATTTTTTCAAACATTACAAATTTCAGTTTATAGTAAATATGATCAATTTTTGGTTTTAAAAACAGAATTGCTTGATTTTTTTCCTCTCAAAAAATTTAAGTTTTGAAGACACAAAGTTTCTGTTAAATTTTCAGGGTTTTTTGAGAAGCTATTTTTATTGAAAAAACAGTTTGTGACCAGCTCTAATAACCAGTAAATCAGAGTATCAAAAGAAATTAATCACTTCCAGAGTTTCACTGTAGAAAGAGAGAAGTTCTAATTAATAATGTGTTACTATTCTGCAAGATAGTGGTGATGGTGGATAAAAGACAGTGGCATAAAGGTGGCTGAGGCTGACTTACAAATAGTGTCTATCCATGACATAAATATTATAGTAGAGATTCCCTTATTAGTATTTTTCTATCATAAACTCTTCTGCTTTTCAAACTAACCATACCAGCCTCTGTGCAGTCATTGATATTTCTTTGAAAGGAAAACACTGCTGTGATATAGTAAAAAGAATTCTTTGAAGTTCAGATGTCCTAAAAAGTTAGAGATAAAATATATTCTGAACCTTTAGAACTCAGGAAATTATGTCCAGTTTTAACTGGTCTTATAGCACACATTTAACAACTGACTTGGCACTGATATGAAACACTTTTTTCCCATCCCTTCATTGTTTGGAAGCTGTATGTTTAATCTTTTCCAAAAGATCATGGGTACATAGATTTACAGTATTTACCACAAAAATGTACATTTTTAAACCCATTCACTGACATGCATACACATCCTCTTTGCTGTTTGGAGTCCAAGAAGTGTCCATATAAAGTAATTGTAAATATGCATGTTTTATTTCAACTCCATCTATACCATCTGGATTGAGAATGAAATCTTGAACCATTGAAGACATCATAGCAAGGCCTACTGGAGTCACTAAAATTATGGATTTGCCAGTCAGAGTTTCTGTTATAGACCCTTATTCTCAAAAGTTTATAACTAGAATACAAAACTGTGCTTGAGGATGAATGTTAGCTAGAAATGTCTCTAGAGAAATTGTTTTCTTCCAAATTTCAAAACTAAAGTCAGCCACTTGTGTACAAAAGTAAACAAATACCAATTTTAGTTTGATAGACTCCTATCATTCACAAGTGGTTTTGTGTTACAACTATATCTTGCAGTGAGGTTGTCCAAAATTTTGCTTTTTAATTAAATAGCTGATAAAAATAGGCGACTACATACTAGTGGATACATTTCTCCATTTTAATGTTATGTGGATTTACAAATATGCCTAACTGCTCTAAAATTGTTACAGTCCATCTGCTAGATAAAATGTATTTTTAAGTTGCCCAAATATGTATTTTCCCATCCAGAGCCATAACTGATGGTCAGATAAATACATATGAAGACCATTAATAAAATGCATATCATGGGGACTTACAAAATATGAGCCTAACCCTGAAGTCTTTATTCACATGAGTAGTTCTTATTTTCTCACAGAGGGTTTGTAGCATCTTACAAAAAATAGAGCTAGTACAAAATGTCCAGAGTATGCTCAGTATGCTATGGCCACTGGCTTTTTCAAAAAAGCAGGGCAGCAGAGGGACTGTGATTATTTGTGAAAGCTAGTGTGAATAACCAGTGGTTTGTAGGAAGAATAATCAATTTACAAACCCTAGTTGTCAGTTTACATTGCTGGCTACCTTTGCAATAAAAGGACAGGACTTCTTTTAGAAAAAAGATCACTCAGAATATGTGAAGCACAGAAGTCAAGTTGCAAGAAAACAGGTGGGGGTACTTTTCTAAACTCCACTCATAAATAAGGTCTGTCCACAGTGAGGCACCACTTACACTACATGGTGCAGATGTGCAAAATTGAACAGGCTCTCCATGGTCCATTGGGCAACTTGAGTTAGACTCCTGCTCTGTGTGTATGTCCATGGGCTCTGTTGAGCTCCTTGTACTTTGCTCCCCTTCAGTGCAGATCTGCTCAGCTCCTTGGGCTTGACTTCTTGATTGGCAAAAAAAGTTAGCTTGTAAGCGATTTGGGGAAGGGACTGTCTTTTTGTTCTGTGTTTCTACAGAACCTAGAACAATGGGGTCTTGGTGTATGGGTAGGACTCGTAAGCACTATGATAATACAAATAATAAGTGATAGGATCTCCCAAACCCCATCTACCCATGGTGCCAGAATGAGGTGACATTCATAGCAGATTTTATGAACAATCATGCAAGAAAAGAGGTGGAATTGCAGATTTGCACAATGAAATAATTAAGTGTTGACATTTAAATTATCATCACTGGTTACCAATCAATTAACCCCGAAAGAGATGTATGGGGTAATTTACACCTCCTAGGGCTATTGTTTCAGACTCAGATATTGCAACTTCACTTACACACCGTTCACATGTCTGAGGTTTTCTTAACAGCTATAACAGCTAGAGACTTAGAACTGGTCTACACAAGAAATTTACACTGCAAAATTCAAGTTATGAAACAAAAATCACTTTTGAATTGGAGTACAATCAAACTAAAATTGGTATACTTTGTTTTATATTTTTACATGACTGATGGGCTTTATTTTTTAACTTTTAAGTTATGCCCTGTCATAGATACAGAAGTTTCTTGTCCATCTGGCTCCTCAATCGTTCCATTTGCCCCAATGACTCCCTCCCATCCCCTGCTCTCCCTTGCCTCCATTCTTATTCTTCCTTACCCTGCTCCTTAGCCTCACTCTCCTCCAGCTCTTTCCCCTCACAACAAAACCCTGCTTTAGACTCTCCCACTTAAAAAACCCCACCCTCAACCCCACTTGCCTATGAACTACCACCCCTATCTCCCTTCAGTCTATTTTCTTCTCCTGGCATTTCATTGAAACATCTCACACTAAAGTGCTAATGACCTATTCCTGGCCAAAGCTCAGAACCACTACTCCATCCTCATTCTCCTCAAGCCGTCAGCCACCTTTGACACCATCAACCAGGCTCTTCCTGATGACATCTTGGTTACCCTTGGCTTTAATGACTGTCCCCCCATTTTCCTTCTACTTCTCTAATCACGCCATCATGACTTTCAGAGGATTCTCCTCATCCCTCTCCAGCTTTCTGTCTGGGTCCACAGAGCTCTGTCCCTGGTATCCTTCTTTTCTTCCGCTACACTTTATCTCTGGGTAATCTCACCTGCAAGCACAAATTCAGCTACCATCTCTATGTCAATGACTCTGAGATCTCTCTCTCTCTTTACCCCCAAACCTGTCTGTTGCTGCCCAACACTACAACACTGTCTTGCCTGGAAGGATGTAATCTTGCCCCACTCCTAATTATTCAGTGTGTTGCTGTGAAGATCATTTTCCTAGCCTCTTTGTTACTGTCTTAGAAATGTTATTAAAATGCCCTCACTTTTCTCTCAAGGAGATATAGAGACCTTAACCTGTGCTTTTGCTTTTATTACCTCTAATCTGAAATACTGAAACTCCCTTTTTATAGGGCTCTCAGTTGGATCTATTAATAGAATATGCTTCCTACCAAGCAGCTGCAAGATTTGCTAAGGCAAATCAACATATTTCTGTCCTTTGTATTGGTGACCAGAAGCATTTGAAAATGTTCTGTATTTTAACATTTTAGTTTTTAGTTTTAAAGCTCTTCATAGTCCTGAGCATTCAGATCAAAAGTCTGCTTGCAAAGTGAAAACTGAGGAACTCTGCTGATCAAGATGACAATTTGTAGATTTTTGTGAGGAAAAAAGTGAATATGTTCAGCAAAGGGAATACAAAAGCTTGCTTACCCTTACTTGTTTTGGGCTGGAATGTCACACTATGACTTGAAATGGGTACACACAGAGACCAGAAAAGGGTCAGAATTGCAGTTAGTCCTGTAACTATGACAGCTGCCAACCTGATGTTGCTGTAGAAATTAGGGGCTTGATTCTCACTTACACACTGTGTAAAGGGACCTTAAAATGGGTGCAAATGTAATTTTCACCTGCTTTAAGATCTCTTTAAAATGCTACAGCAGTGTAAAGAGACCTTCATGTAAATGAGACTCCTTATCTTTTTCACTTCTGATTTTTGTGTTTGGATTTGTGAATTTGGCATAGTGCAAATTCCCTGGGGCCACCTATATTGCAATATAATATTAAATCATGTCAATATTTGTCCAATTTTCCCCTCCTCACAACAGATTCTGGCTCTCCTCTACTACAGTTGGTATTGATACAGATGGAAGAGAGAGCTACTGAACCACTAATACTATGTCTTGCAGCATCTTGAATTCAAGTTGGAGGTTTTCCATCCGAGTACTGGCTTGCCATCCTCTGCTGAGTTTGTAAGACATTCACAGCAAGCCTAAGGTAGAACATCTGCAGTTCACTTAGAAGGTAGTTAGCAGCCAAACATCAAAACATACGTAGATCTAAATGTTAGATCCTGAAGTGTATGTATTATAGAGGTATCTGAACTCAGTTTAGATTTCCTTCCTTATTAGTCAGTCTTCAAAGTCAAAGAATTCTTAGAGCAACAGTGCCATCCAGGGGCCAGTTAATTAATGGTGTGTAATCAAAATAATTGCCTAGAACTGATAATATATGTATAAACAATAATTTCTGCTGTGATTATATTTGGAATTATTTCTTCAAGTGTATTCATATCTGATTTTACATAATCTGAATAGTGCAACAGATTAAAGTGTAGAAATCTAAAACAATAACTTTGATTTTCAATTGTGGCTGTGAAACCTGTAACATACTGGAATAACATCAGAAATATATAAAGTGGTTTAAGATGATTGCATTTAAAAATCATTTGGCAATTCACTTAGCATAATAAATCTGAAGTAAAGGAAAAAAGTTTGATGAAACCTTGATAAACAGTTTAAGCCTCAATCCTGAAAATACTTATACAACACATGTGCTTAACTTGACTTCATTGAAACTATTCACAGTGCATAACATTAAACATGTATGTAAATCTTTACAGGGTTGAGGCCTTACATAGCTTAATTACTGTACATCCCATATTCTGCTTTCCAATAAAAGTGGTATTTTAATTAGCTTGGGTCTAGAGGAAGTTATTTTTTTACAGGGATTAGATTAAACAGTTGCCAAGAAACTTATCACTCTGCGTGTTATGCTCTTATTACTTTTTTATTTTTGCTATATGTTAGCCTTACAATGGCAGCAACTACAATCAAAATGTGGATGTAATCCACTCTGTGGGAAAGACTTAATAAGACTGCTGTCTGGAGCATAGATTTCTATTAGTGACTGCATTTATTGAGAAGATTGTCTCACTACCAGCATTTATCTTCCATATTGCAACTGTGTTTTTTCATTTCTTTTTTAGGCTCCAATTCTAAAAAGACTTATGCATGTGCTTAACTTTAAGCATGTGAGTAGTATCACTAAAATACTGTACACTGAAACTACTTACTTTCACTCGCTCATAACTTTCTCCTTTTAGGTTGAAACCTCCCATGTTTGATCTCTGCACAATTTTAAAACAATGTGTTCAACTTTTTTTTATTTATAAGAGAATGGGGAATAAATATATTGCTCTGTTATTAACATTGTTTAGATGTCTTGTGCAGTTTCAATTACCTGAATTTCAAACTGTGCTCACAGCTACTTTGCAGTGAGCCAAGTCTCCTTACATTTGAAAAAAAGTAACTCTTCCTTTATTCAAATTCATTTCCCCAGGGTACCAAATTTCTTTCAGATTTCGAGGGATGTAGTATCTGAAAATACTATAGACTAGGTAAAAGCTTAAATTTTCAATTCCATAGCTGGTAACAAAATTTCAAACCCTGTGGGGCATAATGAAACTCAGACACATGGGGTGACTGGGTGGCTCCCCGATTAATTTTGTTTATAATTTTGTCATTTTTAAAAACTTGTTAGATATGTAATTTGTTTATTATATAAAATGCAGCAAGGGCTAGATCCAGTGAATCTAGAGGAAGGTATATTTGTTTTACAGGTTTCAGAGTAGCAGCCGTGTTAGTCTTCAGATGCATCCGAAGAAGTGGGCTGTAGTCCAGGAAAGCTTATGCTCTAATAAATTTGTTAGTCTCTAAGGTGCCACAAGTACTCCTGTTCTTCTTTTTGTTTTACAGGGTTAGAGTGAACAATTGCTCAGAAACCTGCCACTCTGCATGTTATGCTCTTATTACTTTTTTATTAGTGCTATATGTTCGCCTTACAATGACAGCAACCACCATCAGATTGTGTCTGTAACCCACTCCGTGGGAAAGACCTAATAGCACGGGCTAGCTGCTGTGAGAGGGTGTCTGTGTGCAGGATCTGGACACAGAGCCCTCCCCTCCCCTCCCCTCCCATGCGTGCTTGGGGGCTCCTTGCCGGCTCTGAGCTCGATCACAAAGCTCCGTTATTCAATGTATAAAAAGTCCTGACACAGCCATAAGCTGAAATCACTGAAAAACAAAGGAAAAGTCTCTCCCCCCGGGCCGCCGCGCAGCGAACCCAGCACAACTTCCTCCAGCTCTGCCCCGTGGTGGCCGTGGTTCAATCAAGTCCGCTCGGGCCAGCGAGATGCCGCCGGTGCCTAGACTGGCCCTCACCATCGAGACGCCACCTAGAGCGTCTCCGCAACGCCGAGAGCAGTGCGCACGCGCGCAGTTTCGTTTCGTGCTTGTCTTTGAAAAGAGTGTGAGCCGTGGGGTCGCGCTTCCCCTCGCCACGGGGGCTACTGGCTCGTGTGGGCTGTTGCGGTGTAGTAGGGTCGCCATGGCGCAGGTGCTGAACCTCAACAATGAGGTGAGTCTGCACGCGGCCCCTCTCCCCCCGCACGTGGCCCTCGCCGGCGGTTTCCCGGCTGCTCCCTCCTGGGGCTCAGAACCCGGGGGCCTCTGGCAGGGGGGTGCGGCCCCCCGATGAGGGGCGTAGGGAGAGCGCTGCGGGGCGGGTCCCGGGCTGCGCATGGATGGAGGGAGAGTGATGGGGGGTCCCAGGCTGGGGCGAGTTGTTTTTTGGGCTTTTAGCTCATCTCCCATCCCAGGGGAGCCCTGGGATCAGGTATATTGTGGCCCCTCAAAACCTGGCCAATACCAGTCAGAGGAGGCCTCAGTAGCGCTGCAGTGTGGCCCATGGTGCCCAGAGTGTTAAGTAGTGGCCTTATCAAATTCATGGTCCGTTTTGGTCAATTTCATGATCATAGGCTTTTAAACATAGTCAATTTCAGGGTTTCAGATATTTACACCTGAAATTTCACAGTGTTGTAACCATGGGGGTCCAGACGCAAAAGAGGGCGGGGGAGGGGATGCAAGGCTAATGTAGGGGGGGTCATGGTATTGTCACCATTATTTTGCGCTGTTGGTGACAAGAGGTGCTGCATTCAGAACAGGGCAGCTGGAGAGCAATGGGCTGTGCAGACATGAGGGCTGCATGGTATAGGGGGGTGCATCATCACTTTTGGGGGGAAGGGCTGGCCTTATGGCAGCCTCCACTAGCAGCTGGAGCCCAGTGCATGGTAGGCGCCACTGGTGGGGCACCCCCAGCCCAGCCTCTCCCTGGCAGATTTCACGGGGGAGATCAGATTTCACAATCTGTGACACATTTTTCATGGCTGTGAATTTGGTAGTGACCTATTTATAAGCCTCTAGAAATGTTTGGTCCAAGTCCTGCCTCTGTCACCTGGATTGGGTGGACACAGGATAGTGTAAACTGCCGCTGCGGCCCCCTCATCTCGCCCCGGGCGGGCTGGCCGCAAGCAGCCTCGACCAGGAGCCTGGGCACCAGCGCGCTGCTCTTCTCGGCCCGCAAATTCACAGACAAGCATGAGTGGATATCAGTTGAAAATGGTATTGGGACTGTAGGAATCAGCAATTTTGCACAGGAAGCATTAGGAGACATCGTTTATTGTAGTCTTCCAGAAATTGGGACAAAGTTGAACAAACAGGATGAGTTTGGTGCTCTGGAAAGTGTGAAGGCTGCTAGTGAACTCTATTCTCCTCTCACGGGAGAAGTAACTGAAATTAACGCCACCCTTGCAGATAATCCAGGACTCGTCAATAAATCTTGTTATGAAGATGGTTGGCTTATCAAGATGACTGTGGACAACCCTTCAGAACTTAATGAACTGATGAATGAGGACGCATATGAGAAATTTATAAAATCCATTGAGGACTGACCTGGAATGCTAAAATAAACCACTACAAAACACTTATATCAGCGTAGTTTGTCATAGATTAGTGGTGTACAGAAGGTCTGACATTGGGCAGCTTGAAAAAATTGCATATTCCAGAAATTTTGAGTAAGATTAAGACAAATATGCTGCCTCTGAATCGTGTTGTAAACTTCATGTTACACTTTCATGTTGACACCACTGGGATTGAGATGTGGCAGGTGGAGTTGTTGTCTCATGGGCTGCAGTTGTCTGGCTCCATGGGTTCCATTGGGCTGTGCCCCTTCCTGATCCAAGTAGCTGTAACCAACAGCAATGAGTACTAGCCCTTCTGCGTAGCTCAGAGTGATGTTTGATCTGATGGACTGTAATTTTGTTGGCTGTTCCCTTTTCCTTAAAAGTAAGAGCAGGTTCAACAGTTTCTTTCAGTTTTTAAAAACTACATGCATCCCTTTGGCTTCTGGCAGATTGAAATGCTGCCCTTAAATGGAGTTAGCCTGATTAAGATTAACAAAAGATTAGGGTGCCATCACCGATGTTCTGGGTAATGTCCTAATGGAAAGCACAGACTTTCTCCCTTGAGGCTGCTGAGAAGAGAAAGGGTGCTGTCATTCAGTGACCCTAAGATCCTCTTAGTGCCAACTGGCAAAGGGTTCACTGTCATGTAACAATAACTCCTATCAGGTCTAACACGTTGCTATCCTCGTATTTACATATTAAAATGTCTTGTAAGGTATTGAATGAGAGCCAGTAGCCCACTGGTCATTAATATAATTGTGATATGTATGTATTAACACTATATGGAGAATTGATACTTGCTGATGATATACTTTAAAGTCTGTAGTCAAACAAAGGGAGAAGCAGGTTTTCTTCCACACAGGAGGGAAGGAATTTATCTCCTTGTCTCTAAAGTAAATTAAGCATTGTGGAACCAACACAAAGAGAGCCCCATTTGCATGTACCTCATCAGGAAAAGCTAGATTGACTGGGGGCATGTAAAATCAGCATACGAGGACACTGGAGTCTGAACCCCAAGAGTTAATCGGGAAACAAATACAGTAAATTCTGGGGAAATAAAAAGTGAAGCAAAAAGACACTTTGGTGATCCATCACTGGGAGCAGGTCTACACTTAAAACACTGTGGCAGCACAGTTGCATTTCACTTAGGACACTACTACACCCACGGGAAAGCTTCTGTCAGCATAGTTCATCCACCTCCAGAAGAGGTCGTAGCTATGTCAACAGGAGAAGCCCTCCTGGCGACATATCGCTGGCTACACTGGGAGTTAGGTTGGAATTACTGTGGCTCAGGGGTGTGGATTTTTCACACCCCTGAGCCACATAGTTATATTGATGTAAGTTTATAGAGTACACCTGGCCCAAGAGAGCAAAGAGAACTGTGTCTTTGGATCCATGTTTTGGACCCTGGCCTGGAAGGTACTGGTAACTGAGACAGGTAGCCAATTGATATTCATCTTTCCGGAGATATTCTTTTTGGATTAATTGCGGTAAAACTAAAAACTCTACTTCTTTGTTCTGTTACAAATTACTGAATCTCTTAAAACATTTCTTCGTAATTTAAACTGTCATATTTTGACAGCAGTTTTAAATGGTCCTGCATTATTGAGAGCTTTCAAATTAGGGAATAAAATACCTGCAATCTGATTTTCTCCATCTTGTGAATGTGCAGGACAGCAGGGGGAGCATGAGACATAGTATTTGGGCCCCTATCTTGCAACTGATAGTTGAAGTTAGGACTGGTCTACAAAGGGGAAAATTTCCCATAACAAGTATTCTATGTATTCTTCAATAGGTATTCTGACATAATTTTGCTAATAGGTATAACACTGGTCTGCAATTTTTGACAAGTCGTCTGCTGCAGCGATAAAATGTGCTATTTATTATGTATTTTGATGTGCTGAATTCAAATATGACAATTAAAACAACTGGCTACTGTTTCTAAGATATTTAAGTTTTTACATTTTATGTCTATGTATATTGTGTAGATAGTAGAGTTTTAATCATAAATTGTAAACCTAGGTCTTTTCATGTGTTTATGGTTGCTTTACATGATATTTCACCTGTCCTGTTTATGTAACACTTTAAAAATCAGCAAAAGGGTTATATTAATAAAATTTATTATGAAACAAAAGGCAAAAAACTATTATGTACATAGTTTAGTCCTATTCAGTGTCTACTCAGCGCTTCTTGGCCTGTCTCTTGTATTCATTAATGGAGCATCTCTTGTCACTGTCCAGCAATAGTCTGCAAGCATTGATGGGCTCCATTTGTCCTGATAGCGTTTCCCCATTGTTGCAATGTCCTGATGAAATCACTCGCCGTGCTCGTCGCTCACTACTCCACAGTTCGGTGGAAAAAAATCTAGATGAGAGTGCAAAAAATGTATCTTTAGTGACATGTTGCAACCAAGGCTTTTGTATGCCTGGAGGAGGTTTTCCACCAACAACCTGTAGTTGTCTGCCTTGTTTTTTCCGAGAAAATGTATTGCCACTAACTGGAAGGCTTTCCATGCCGTCTTTTCCTTGCCACGCAGTGCATGGTCAAATGCATCATCTCAAAGAAGTTCACGAATCTGAGGACCAACAAAGACACCTTCCTTTATCTTAGCTTCACTTAACCTTGGAAATTTTCCACGGAGGTACTTGAAAGCTGTTTGTGTTTTGTCAATGGCCTTGACAAAGTTCTTCATCAGACCCAGCTTGATGTGTAAGGGTGGTAACAAAATCTTCCTTGATACAACAAGTGGTGGATGCTGAGCACTTTTCCTCCCAGACTCCAATGACTGTCGGAGTAGCCAATCTTTCTTGATGTAGTGGGAATCTCTTGCACGACTATCCCATTCGCAGAGAAAACAGCAGTACTTTGTGTATCCAGTCTGCAGATCAAGCAAGAGAGCAACAACCTTCAAATAACCACAAAGCTGCCACTGATGTTGGTCATAGTTTATGCACTTCAAAAGTTGTTTCATGTTGTCATAGGTTTCCTTCATATGGACTGCATGACCAACTGGAATTGATGGCAAAACATTGCCATTATGCAGTAAAACAGCTTTAAGACTCGTCTTGGATGAATCAATGAACAGCCTCCACTCATCTGGATCGTGAACGATGTTGAGCGCTGCCATCACACCATCGATGTTGTTGCAGGCTACAAGATCACCTTCCATGAAGAAGAATGGGACAAGATCCTTTTGACGGTCACAGAACATGGAAACCCTACCATTACCTGCCAGGAGATTCCACTGCTGTAGTCTGGAGCCCAACATCTCTGCCTTACTCTTGGGTAGTTCCAAATCCCTGACAAGGTCATTCAGTTCACTTTGTGTTATGAGGTGTGGTTCAGAGGAGGAAGATGGGAGAAAATGTGGGTCCTGTGACATTGATGGTTCAGGACCAGAAGTTTCATCCTCTTCCTCTTCCTCGTCTGACTCAAGTGAGAATGATTCTGGTACATCAGGAACCGGCAGTCCTCCTCCGTGGGTACTGGGCGTATAGCTGATGGAATGTTTGGCTAATGCACAGTCCACTTTTTCTTCTTTGACACACCTTTCCCAACCGGAGGCACCATGCAGAAGTAACAATTGCTGGTACGATCTGTTGGCTCTCTCCAAATCATTGGCACTGCAAAAGGCATAGATTTCCTTTTCCAGTTCAACCACCAGCGAAGATTTGTTGCACAAGTGTTGCAGCATATGCATGGGGCCCACCTCTTGTCCTGATCTCCAATTTTGCAGCCAAAATAAAGGTGATAGGCTTTCTTAACCAGAGTGGCTATACTGCGCTTTTGTGCTGCAAAAGTCACTTCATCACAAACATAGCAGAAGTTATCTGCACTGTTCACACAAGTACGAGGCATCTCTGCTCACTTTGGCTAAACAGAAATGTGTCCCTTTGCAAAATCAAACACTAACAAATAAGAGAGCATGACACTGTATGATTTCTAGAGCTGATATAGGGCAATTTGTTCAGCAGAGTGATGTAAGCGTCGTTATGATTGCATCATCCATGACTTCTAGGAATAACATGATGCAATTCATATCATGTATGACGCAATACCAGCTTCAGATTGCATCATTCATTGTTTTGCCTAAAAGCAAGTACTGTCCAAACCCAGTCATAGATTTATTCATAGATCCAGTCAAAGATGTATTTTAGTCATTTCTGGTTTAAATTGAGATCCCTTCCCTTTATAACGCACTTATCCTCCGCCATTCCCAAGTCAAGGGTCGTATATACTGACCCAATAGCATATCTTGAAAACTAGAGCCAATCAACAATTTTAAGCATCATTTTCGTTCTCAGTGACCCAGAATTAGTAAAGTTTGACTACATTTATTTCAGAAGCATTTTGGCTGTAGAGCGGTGTAATTCCCCTTTGTTGACACTAGTCTGCAGTAAAAGTGATTTTAGCTGGAATAACTACTCTGTTTTGGACACAGAGTAATTATTCAGGAATAAAATTACTTATTGTGGAGTAGAGTGTCAACATGGTAAATTATTCAGGAATAGATATTTGCTAATGCTGTGCTGGTCAGATGTCTGTAGACAAGCCCTTAGAGGGGGTTACACAGATGCAAGGATCACGCGTTTGGTTGGGTACGGTTGCCGACTCAGATCCCTACTATACTCTAAGGTGATAGGAGCCTTAGAGCTTAAAGCTCGCTCTCCCTCTGATTTTAATCAGGTCATGAAATATAATCGTTTTGCATTCTTTTAACTTCTTGTAAGTTGGGTAGGTTCTGGGTGAAGTCTGTCTAGATCCAGACCTATCCTTTTAACTTCCAAATATTCAGCATGATAGAAACCAGACAGAACAGTCTGTTTATATAAAATTGAAAAATAAACATGAGTATCTGTTTAGTGACTTCGCTCTTTGTGTGCTACCCCACTTGAGATTTGGGATTCTAAAATATTAAGTTGTATTTGAAAACAAAATTGCAGTTCTACTCTCTAAAGTGTTTTAAAACAATTCACTGTGGGGTTCCACAGTTTCCAAAGGACTACGGTTACTTTTGTGCAGTTTGAGTATAAAGATACTGTTTTTCTAAGTGCTAATCATGTAAACTCTTAACTTGGATTTGAAAGTCATGTTGTGTACTTTTCTCCTTGCAGATTGATTCTGGTAATAAAGATTCAACTAATAGGATTAACCATGTATAACTGAGGTTGTTTGGAACAGAGTTAACTATTCTGGATGAGTTTATGGATCAGCCAGAACTGAATCCAGCTTGCTTGTGCAGCTGTGTTGACTTTAAGTGCTAACAAGAATAAAAAGGACTACAAATAGGCTTGGCAGAATTCAATTTTTATTTTTTATAATTTTAACAGATATTGGTTTATTTTAAGATTTTTTTATTTATTTAAATTTTCTTGGTTGCACATAATTAGAGGGTCTAAGCATTTTTAATTTTTTTTATCATTTTTAAATTTTCACAGTTGTGGGAACTTAGAGTGGGGTCAGACAATGGGAATCTCACTATAATTTAATATCAGTAAACATTAACAAATAGTTTAAAAGCTTTCTATAATTATACTATGACAGTAGACATTGAGATTCAAAAACTTAAAAGCTTTATAACTGTTGACACAATGTTGACAACTTGTGTTTTAACATTTACAAAGCAAATATTGATAAATCAAACACTAATGACTAAGTTCTCAAGCAACAGTTTTCTTACGTTGCCTACCTGTAAATTTTGATTACCATCAATAGAAATACTTTTTCATTGGTTTGTATGAATGGTGAACTGGACATTTACCGATAATCTAATGTTCCCAAACCGAAATATAAACTTATTTTTGGCCCTAAAGTAAGTAGACATGATTTTGAATACACAGAGGGAACATATTTTTGATTGTGTGTAATTTATACCGATACTTTTCAAAGTAGAACCACACTAGTAAAAATAACTAATGAATGTGGGAAACATGAGTGGTGAAGACAGGTGTGTTCCACATCAGTTTTGGCAATTTTCATTTAGTGTTATCACAAATTGCACTATTTTGTCTTTAAGATAATAGAAGAGTTTGTGAAGTCCCAGAATTGATGCCAGTAATCATAAAAAATAATACAACTTAAAAATGAGTTGGCAAAAATCAAACAAACCCAAGCCACACAAATTTTGTGAAAGGTCCTGATCTCATTTAACATAATGCATTATTATACACTAGGGAACTAAGCAAAAGACTGACCACAGAATACATAGATATTGCACTAGAACATGCTAAATTAGAAATATCTTTTGAGTCAGTGAAAAAAATCCATATTGGAGTTACTCAAGGATGATAATATAGCTAGAAAATTCAGAGACGAGATGGTAGAGCTGAACAATAATAGTTAAAGAAAAAAGCACTTTCAAACAAAGTATACAGGTAAGATGGGAGACTACTGGAGGTACTAAGTGATGCGGGGGAAATGTGTGGGTTATTTGAGAGGGTATTATGAATATTCTTGATCTTGTTAGCAGCTAATAAGGAGGAACAGAGTCTGGGCTCTGAAATCTTGTGGCAGTATTATGAGATATTGATGATTGACCATGGATTTTTAGGAATCTATAAAGAGAAAATAGAAGGGATACTGAATTTCTTATAAGGGAATCTAGTGTTTGTATTTAAGATCTTCATCTTGCAGGCAGAGAGGAGCTTCACCATTTTCCATCTTGGGCATGTGCATCTTGGGCATTCAGCAGAGAATCTAAGCTGAATACCAGTCAAGCAAGTATTCTTAAAAAGGACTGTTGATGCTCAGCAAAATTTAAAATTATTTATATAGAAAAAATATATTTTCTGGGAAACTAAACTGAAATAAATTACATGGGCAATTGTAATAGACCAGGTGGAGCACTCTGTCCTAGGTTCAGGAGATAGTGGAAATTGACAGCTTTGCACTAGTTTGATTGCATTGCCTGAACATCCAGTGTTTCTCTTCTCTTAAAATCCAAACCAAATACCGATCCACAAATTGAAATGCTTCAAATAAGCTGTTGAATTTTTTGTTTTAGAAATGTACACTTTTTTTATGGCTGCAAAGAGAAACATTAAATGTCACATCTATTTAAATAGTAATTTATAATTGCTGACATAGTTGAATTGGTTTTGGGAACTGTAAGGGCAAATATTTGGTTATTTACTAAAGGCACCTCCGGGACTGCAGAAGGCTTTTAAAGCAAGGTCTACAGTCATTTAACGCTGTAGTCACCTGCTTGGTTTTTTTTCCATCCTGTAGTGGTACATCATGGAGGTGATCTGAGCCTACTAATTCCAGCCAATGTTTTAAAGATGCATTTTGGAAGCAGAGAAATTTCCCAGCTGCTTTTCTCAAATGCCTTTTTATTTTGGGAACCCAATTACCCACATTGTGGCTATCCAGTCTGAACTATGACCATGTTTATTTACAAGTCGTATGCTTGTAGAGTTTATTTGAATAGGGACTGTAGCTTGTCCAAGATTCTTTGAGTAAACAGCACTGTTTATGCTGTTTTGTGTTTTTCTGGAAGCATTTATCAAAACAAAACAAAAAATCTGAGATCTGATAACGTTCAAAAGATTTCAGAGATACTTGTCATTAAGTGACAGCTGACAGGTTGTTAAGTTGACAGTGTTGATGTCCTGCTGGGAACTAGACTGAGGCAGAGGAAATTTATCTCCTCAGTGAAGTATATGTGAAATCAGATTTTCAAAATTGCTCTAAGGTAAGGTCTGGTACTCTTAATCTTTTTTTAAGTGTTTAACTTACTTTTTACAAAAATACAAAAATTGGTTTCATACGTGGTCCAGTAATCTGACGCATTTTCTGTATCTAATCTGTGTCAGGCATTGTTAATCTGCATTCAGATTTTTATGGATTTAATTTCTGTAATTAGAATTATTCTGTAATCATCTAATTATGTACTGTTTTGACTACCTTTTGATATTACGTTGCTATTTTCCTTTAATTATTAGTATATCTGAACAGACAGAGTTTGATAACAATGTTAAAAAAAGATCTGTTGGTTTATGGTTGTAATAGATTAGAAGAGTCATATTAGTGTAAGGGAACCTGGACTCCAATTGTCACATCTGGGCTTTTTCAGAGGCTGGGCAAAGCAAATAAAGAACTTCCTACATCATGGAGGGGTTAAAGAAAGGTTTTGAAAAGCTTTCTTCAACCTGTTTCCTAAACATTTCTCAATGAGAACTTTTTCAGTGTTAACATTCTCCTTCCTCTTTCTCTCCTCCCAAAGGATGGTCTGACTCCTAATCCCAGTCAGTCAACCTCCTTCTCAGAGCGCACACCCCTTCTAAAGAGTGCTGAAGCAGTTACTAATTTTCTCTTTGCCAACCCCTGAGCGTGAATTACTTAATCATACAAAGTGATTGAGGTGGGCTGGAGGGCCCTGCAGCTGATCTCTGGGCTGAGGGGTGCCACGAGCCTGGCCTCTGAGGGGTAGGGGATGCGGGTGTCTCAACTGGGGGGTGCCCCGCAGCTGGGCTCTGGGTGGAGGGCATGTGGGTGTTGGGGAGCCCCCTGCTGGGCTCTGTTGGGGCGGTGGCAGAGAAATAGGAACTTGGTTATCATAGGGGTTCTCTACTCTCAGGGGAACTTTTTTTGTTTCTGTATTGTTGCGGCCATACTTACTGACAGGTATTTTGAAATAAATTACCAAAATAATTGAAACTGGAGTTATATATATACTGTTTCAACAAATAAAATATGCAGAATCTTAAAATATAGTGTGCAGAATTCCCCCAGGAGCAAAGTGTAGAATTTCCCCCCCACATAACTGCACTCAAAACCAAAACAATGTAAAACTTGTAAGCTCTAAAGTCCACTCAGTCCTATTTCTTGTTCAGCCAGTTGCTAAGACAAACAAGTTTGTTTACATTTACAGGAAATAATGCTGTCCGCTTCTTATATACGATGTCACCTGAAAGTGAGAACAGGTATTCGCATGGCACTGTTGTAGTTGGCTTTGCAAGGTATTTACGTGCCAGATATGCTAAACATTCTACAAGTGGAAGCATAATCTTTTATCTTTTTACAGTGCAAATATTTGTAATAAAAACAATATAAAGTGAACGCTGTACACTTCGTATTCTGTGTTGTAATTACAATAAATATATTTAACTTCGGAGAGAAAATATTTATAATTTAAACTAGTATTCTGTTTAACAGTGCGATTAAAACTGCAATTAATCACTCTCATGATTAATTGCGATTCTTTTTAATCACTTGGCAGCCCTAATTTTTAGTTATGTTTTAACTCGTTACTTAACATGTTTCTAAAATTTAGTGTAGACAGAACACAAACATATGTTGCCAACTCTAGCTACAGTCTTCATTACAGTGTTAGCTCAAGTTATCTATACTTGGATTAACAAGTTAGCCTAGCTAAAGTAAGGGCGGTCACACTGCACAGCACTGGAGCAATTCAGTTGGTATTAGCAGCACAAGATAGTTGAGTCCTCTCTGCATTAATAGCTGGAGTATCCGCAGCACTTGAGCTTCAGCCCCCCCCCACCCTGATGGACCAGCTAGCTCAAGTTTAAAGGATCACTTAATTTGAGCTAGCGATTTTTGTGTGTGCATGGGAATCAAGTTAGGAGCAACACTCGGATTACACCTCAAGTTAACACTGCAGTGAAGACATGCCCTAGGTTTAAACATGACTAGCAGCAAGTATTTGTTCTGTCTACACTAGAATATTCAACATATTAGTTAAAACATGACTAAAACTTCAAGTGTAGGTATACCGTAATGTTTCCAGAGGATAACTCACTTTCTTTTCTTGATCTGGCAATGTTACCTGGAATGTTCTATCTTCAGTATGGTCATTTAATTCTGTGTTTATATCACTATCTTATGGGGTTTTAAAGATATAATTCAACAAATATTTGACTTTTGTATTTGATACATATAAAAGGAAACCCATGCTTTGAGAGAGTGGAATTATCCTTCCATGTGAGCATGACTTGTTTAAAACACAGTGGCAGACATTTTGTGTACTAATCTTTTAGTATTCCATGATGTGTGACTTCAAAGTATTAGAGTTTCAAAACTAGTTTTGAAACAAATTCATAATTTAAAACAGCTATCTCCTGTATAACTGACACGGCTATGTTCAAAAATTGAATGTTGATTTGCAGTCTGTCAGCAGAAAATTTTAGCTAAGGCTCTGAATGTGCATCTGAATAGGTTTGATAATTCCATTTTTATTTCCATGTAGCACAGTGGGGTGGATAGGCAGGAAAAGGAGGAGGAAGGTAGAAAGTTGGAGCAAAGTGGAAAGATGAGAGAAAGGACTTTTGAGAAGGAGTAGAAATATGGAGAATAAGATGCTTCTTTCATCTATAGTGCATATTACCCTCCCCAACTGTTTTTCCCTAAAGAAACAGAGTGATAAGAATACAAACTAAAGTAATTTATGGGGGGAGAAAGGAAAACCTTTCATCTTGTAAACTCTTGCATCCATTGCATACAAGTATGCTTCCAGTGTTTACATTCATTAGGCCGCAATTGTCTGTTCCCCCGTCCATCCTCTCCTCTTATGTCTAATTTTGCAGTGATCTTATATTGAAACAATATTTTGTCCATGGATTGATGACTATAAACTTACATGAAAACAAGATCTGTGTTTGAACATATTTCTAGGAATAAAGAAAAGGATTAGAAAACATGTATAGTACACCAGACATATTTCTATTTACAAAGCCTTCTAAAGTTTTAATATATGGTCCTAGGTACAATAGTCTGCTGTCAGAAAATATGTGTGTGGATAAACTAAATTCTTCTGAAAAATTTTGCTAGATGGCAGCACATAATCAGCAACTACTCTTGTCAGTGACAGCTTTAGAGAGATCTATGTCATATATATGTTTAATAGGGGGGAAAAAGGATTGTTTTTCATCTGCAATATAGAGGAGTACAAGAGTGAAACTGATTACTGTTCACAAATACAGTTAAGACTTGAGTTTATTAATCATAACCAATGCTTTTAGGCACTATTGGTCTATTTCTAGTCTGTGGGACAGTACACTAGCAGAGACTGAAAGTACAGAATTTGGCCTTATTTGATTTTTTTAATTTTTTTTTTATTTTTAAAGTTTCTTAGGTTTTGGAAACATGTTGAACATGTGGCCAAACAACTGAGGTAGCAAAAACACAAAATATAAAAAATGCATGTCATATATGTACATGTTAAAGTCCAGTTGTAACAAGGTGTCATATTTTGTAACACGAATTAAATCCCCAGAGAACTGGCAGTGGTGATCCATCACTAAGGCATGCTGAAACAGGATAAAACTGATATGATGGTTCAAGGGAAATAAATGAAAATAATCAACATTTTTGTTTGTATATGCAAGCATTCATCATAATACCCATTTAACTGATTTTTCGTGGTGTCCTTCCACCGTGCGCGCCTGCCCACCTCCTCCCCCCCCCCACCCCCAAATAATCTTGTGGACTACCTAACAAATTCTCTCCAAACTGAGTTTTAAAAATGATGGGACTTGTTCCTGCAGAAGTCAAAGGCAATACTCCCATTCATTTTATTGGAAACAGAACTGGACCATTAAAAGGATTGTATAAACCAAAACTGTTCAGTTCCCAGTTGTGGAAGTTAGGGTGAAAAGCAGTCCTTCTTCCTGAGTTTAATAATCTTTGCATTCTCCATGCTTATTTTGATTGCTCTATATTTGTTTGATTTTAATTTTAAAAATATCCCTTTGATCTGGGAAAAAGGTTTAAATCCAAGTCTATCCAATGGTGGGCACTGCATAGCTCTCAGATTAATAAACTGTTGATCTCCAATCACCTCCCAGAAGGTGTAGGTTAAGTTTTATGTGCACCTTGACTTGCGGTTCTTGCTCAGTCTTGACCAAGCTGAAATAGAAAATTCCATTAGAGGATTGGACCAGAGATGTTTAAATTATTAAGCATTTTAAATAAGGAATGTGCTCTGGAGAAAGGCCCCTCCTCCCCCTAACCACCCCAACTTGAGCAATGAGGAAATGAATGACTATTTGTACCTGGAGGAGATTTGGGCCCATAGAGATGGTAGGAGTTGTAATCAGCACTATGCAGTCAGAGGAGACATGCCATTGGGACAGCGAGAGTAGTTGCTCTTCTCTCATGTCATCTTGTTGAGAAGGAGAGGAGATAATGGGTTAGTGCTCCAGGCCAGAAGCTGCTTTCTCGTCGGTGGGTTTTTCCCCATTTACTTTCCATGTTTCCTTGCTGTTCTATTATAGTATATTTGCAGCAGCAGAGTTGGGGTGAAAAAGCTAACATTCTAAATTTCTGAAATGTTCTGTGGGGTGCTTCCAACAGTGAGATGTTTAGAAAGGAAAGCTGAACTTGTAGTTAAGCACTAAAATGGGTCTGGGGACACTTGAATTCAGTTTAACTGTCACATAATCTTACTAAGTTTATGAACAGTGCCAACCTAGCACAACAGGGCTCAGATCTCAGTTGAAGTCTCAACAGTACACTGTAATAGCCATTTTCACTCTCTTGTTGTCACTGTTAACAAGTCCAGTAGGAAAACGTGGCGTGGGGGAGCTGTTGGGAGATAGTAGGGTGTCCTTAATGGCAGTGAAAATCATCTTTATTTTGACTGCAGATTTTTTAGTCTATTATTTATTAGACTACAACTTACCAGAAAGTCTTTTTGCACTGCTGTGTTTGTGTGTGTTTGTAGGGTGTGCTGGAGCTCTTAATTTCTAAATTTGTATTTGTTATACAACTGAACTATATCACTCCTTATATAAGAAGAAAAAATAATATGCGTATAAAACACGAGTGAAAATAGCCATAACTTATGAAAAAAGACCAAATATATTAACTTTCAGAGGCCTCAGACTACACACCAGAATATATTCTCTCTGTGCCCAAGTTGAATTCTTAAGCTTGATTGACAATCAGAGTGAAGCCAGAGGGAAGTTTTGATTTGGGGATCTGTGTATCTCGCAGGGGACTGTGCATTCCCTTATTTATGGGTAGGCTGGTTTGTATGTTGTGCTATGTAGCATGGATAAGTATTGTTCTCCAGGAGCTGGCCAGATAGTGGTTGTGAGGAAATTTCCACAGCTAAGATGAGAGAAGCAAATAGAAAATCAGTTGCTGGATTCTTATTCCTTGCCTTCCTTTTCTCCAGAAATGTTGTTTCTCAACTTGTAAATTGAATGGCCAAACACATTCTTTCTTGGTATGTTTCTTTGGAGATACTGGCTTCTGTATAATGAGAAAAACATGTATTCTCAGCCTCGTTGGGGTAGAGGGTGGAATTTGAAGGAAGGATGGGAAAATATGATAGGGAGATATGTTCCGACTGAAGCTGAGATGTCTGACGTGCATAGTTCAGCGCTGTGTAGATTAGTTTCTAAAATGTTTTAAACTATTAAATACAAAACATTGTTTACTTATCCACGTTAGACTTTATATCTTGCAAGTTTTACATGACTCTGCAATTAACACTATTAATGTCAATCTAATGGATCCCAGTGCAAACTGAACAAATGGGAACTACTTTGCTGTCCCTGAATGCAGTCACTCTGAGTGTGAAGCACCTTAAATACTTAACAATTCAGAGTTAATCCTCCATGATGTATATCTTCCATCATCCAAAATTGGTTCTTGACAGATTTCTCATTCATGTTTTCACTATAGCGCTCCACACTAGGACCCATTTCCAATTTGTGTGGCACTTATCCAAGTTTGCACTACCATATTGAATTGTCATCATAAAATGAAAACTTGAAGTTGTGTTAAAGGTAATGAACTCTTTTTGCTTTCACAGTTAAGGCTAGAGAAACAAGAACTACTTTTAATATGTGAGGCATCCTCTCACAAGACTCCCTCTTTGTCAAGAGAGTTGCTGAAACATTCAAATCAATTTGGATACCTTGTTTGAATACTTGGTGCATGCACCGAAAGAACAGACAAGGCCAGTGTGTCTTAAACTATGGTCTGTGTAGTTACCTGTTGGTCTTCACAGTGGTGAAGTGTTAGTCTTCAAGCAGTGACACTTATGTGAATTAAGATTTTGATCTCCTCATTGCCTGCAAATTCCTGACCTGAAGTGGTTAGAAGATTGAAATTTGCAGGCAATGAGGAGCTCTGGTACTAATAAGTACTATTGTACTTAGTTCTTCATCCAAGGAAAAGAATAGATAGATAATTGGGAGGAGAAAACCAAACAGCTGCACTGCTGAATTAAAGACCGTTTATATTTATTTTCTTCTCTCACCTAATACACCTCTACCCCGATATAACGTGACCTGATATCACACGAATTCGGATATAATGCGGTAAAGCAGTGCTCTGGAGGGGGGCTGCGCACTCCGGCGGATCAAAGCAATTTCGATATAACACGGTTTCACCTGTAACGCGGTAAGATTTTTTGGCTCCTGAGGACAGCGTTCTATTGAGGTAGATGTATACTACTTTTTCTATGTAACCAAGGTCTGTTGATGCTGTGCGGAAGGTGTTGGATTTGGGCTGTAAACTTGAGGTAGGTTGAGGGGGAGAGGTTTTTTGATAGATGAAGTTCAAAATATGAACGTTGGAGAGCCACTAAATAAACCCATTGGGAAGAAGAACTTTTCAGGCAAGCTATTGCCATTGAAGAACCTACTTCATACCTTTTTTTTTTTTTCCTGTTCACACTGGTGTGGGAAGAGTGTTGAGTGGGACAGAGAGAGAACTTACTTTATCAGGTTGGGCTGACATTCCCCCATATTCCTGGTCCAAAATAAAAATAGTCAAAAGACAGATACCTTTTTTAATATCCCTTTAAAATGGTTTGGTCTTTTTGAGGCCATAGCTTAGAAATGCTGCTCTACAGAATCTTATGCTTTTTATTTAAAAAAAAAAAAAAAAAAAAAGTTGGCATCAAAGTTGATATTGCTGCTTAAGTAATTTTGTATACAACTTATCTTTCCCTTTTATTACATTTCTTTAATCACATTGTGGAATCTTTATTGATTGGAAAAAACACTAATCCTAAATTATAATTTTCAAAGTAACTTTGTCTCTAGAGGACTAAGCAAGGCATGAGAAATCATTAAAGCAAATTTACTGGCCGTTTCAAATTTTTCCTCTTTACCAAATGTATTTTTCATGCTTTAGCCAAGTTGGGCTGATATAAAATTTTAGTTAGTTAGTGTGTGTGTGTATTTTTATACATATATTGTATATACAAAAATATATATATATATATTTTTTTTGCTTTGACGGCATGTGTTATAAATGTGTAGGGTTTTATGAAGAAAAAAGTATGTACTCTTTAACCTCTGAAATACTTGGCAACAGTCCTCTTTAGCTCTATGGAAATACATGTAAAGCTTTTTGTTTTACTTTTGTTCCTTTTAAATAATCCTCAATACGACAGTTTCTGGAAGAAAAACAATGTATAGTTTGGTCTTAAGTTCTGCCTAAAATGATTCAATTGTTAAATTACTGACATTCTTTTACAGACCATCTAGATGTCCTAAGGAAAAGGTCTCTTTAAAGCTTATGAAATTTCCAAATTTATACCATGTGAGAGAGAATTCAGAGGAACAGTACTTTTTCTAGGAACTCTTCCAGCAGCTGTTTTTAAAGTTCCTAGAGATGCCACATCATCAGTTATACTCTATTAACGGCAGACTATGATCAGCAGATCACACAGATTTTTTTTCAGCAGATTGCAAAAGTAATTAAAAATGTAAAGCAATCCAGTCTTTGCTGCCAACTATATTATACACAAGCAATATCAAACTCCTGTACTTGAGAACAAGAACTGAAAGTTTTCCTTAGCTCTCAGTAGTTTATATAAAAGTGTGTGTGGTAGGCCACGTAGGCTAGTTAGGTGCTCTCATAAAATAAAACATCTGTGGTTCCTTGGTATGGCAGTGTATAATAATGAAAAAAACATGCGCACACAGTCATGAGAAACTGCTGTAGATTTTTTTTTTTATTTTTAGCATAGCTGCAGCACACAGATTATGCTATATAATATAGTTTACCAGTACTAATTTATTGGTGTATATGCATGTGTAAAGGACAAATGATTTTAAAAGGGGGAGGAAAAGCAACATACTTCAGTATGGCTTGCTATTATCTGCATAATGCAGAATTCCTTCTCTGTTCAGCTTTTGAATTGTTAGTTTGCATTACAGGCTTGATGTGTACAAATTCATGAAGAAAAATGCAGAGTGATTGTGAGAGGAAGGAGGGGTTATGCTACAGTTTTTTCTTCCAAATTAGAATGAAGGCGCTATTGAGGTCTTTTTTCTAGAAAACTAAGAGCGAATAAATAGTAAGTGATTATGACTGCTGCCTAGTTGGAGCAGTGCTGATGAACTTCCATTCAATTTGGCTCATGTTATGGAGTTAAATAGCTGTGACATTCTGATTTCTCGTCTCTAATACAGAAGTTACCGGATAATCATTAAAAGTTCACTGAAGTCAGTGGAAGTCTTAGTGTTGACTTCAGTGGGCTTTGGATCTTGCCCTAGGCTAGGATGAAATAAGCATGGAGTAAATTCAGTGTCCTCTTGTATCTGTTCAGTATAGTACTTAAGTCTTTTTAGACTTATTTTTAAAAATGACTTAACTGAGATATCTGCTTTATTGGGAAAATGCTCCAACGTGTCTTCCAGGTTCTATAGTAACAGCACTGTTCACTATACTATAGTGTATTTGAACTCAACACTTAGACTAGATTGTAGATAAATTTTACATAGTTTTTAAATGCAAGTATTCCACTCGAATTTATGTACTCTGTTCTGTGAATGTCTGGCTTCTTAAGGTGTCATGGCTTTCCATTTCATAGTTCATATTTAATTAAAGGCTAATATCGTATGTGGCATAGGATTTGAGTAATCATTCTTAGAGTATCTCCATTAAAATCATTGTGGAGTTTGTTGTAACCTGGAGATTTCCAGGTTACAATGTAAGCCAGGGTTATCTAGGCACTCTGTTTCACAAACTTAATTTGTTGTCTGAGATCCAGGACTCTGTTCATTCACTCAGTTAGGTATTGGAAGCTGACATATCATGTAGTGCAGGGCTTGTTTAAAAAAACTTCCTCTGAGGTCAGGGCCGTCCTTACCCATATGCAAAGTATGCAGCTGCATAGGGCACTAGAAAATTTGGTTCTCCAGCCCCTGCTCCACCTCTTCCCCATGGCCCCTGCTCCACCCCTGCTCTGCCCTACCCCCACCCCCACTCCACCTCTTCCCTTGAGGACTGCAGCAGGGGTTGAGCCTGCATTCACCGGGTGGCAATAAGTGAAGTGACCCGGCCCCAGCCTGCTCCGCGCCACTGCCAAGTGCTGGGGGGCAGTTCCCCCTGTCCCCCAAGCCCAAAGGCTGGGAGCCTGGGGAGCAGAGCGGCACAGGCTGGGGCCGGGTCACTCCACTTCCAGTCATCTCGTGAGTGTGGGGTTGGGCACGCCCTGCAATCACCAGGCGGCAGGAAGTGGAGCGACCCGGTTCCAACCTGCTCCACTTCGCTCCGCCGACTCAGCCTGCTCCTGCTCCCCCCCATGGAGGCCTGGGGCCACACCCTCTTCCCTCCCTCCCTCCCCCTGCGGGGGGGTTGGAGGGGCTGCGTAGGGCACCAAAATGGCTAGGGATGGCCCTGTCTGAGGTCAATCACACATTTATCATGAATCCTCACTAAGCAATCTCATTGAATAGTTATCAAATTTAAAATTCCGTTGTATTCAAATGGTCTCCAAGGATAGAAATGCATACAGTTAAACAGAAAATTGAAGCTAATTAAACATAAATTAATGGTAAAAATAGATGCATTGATGTGTGTACAGTGCAGATAAGTTGTAATAATGAGTAGGAACAGAAGCTCAGAGTAAGACACAACATTTTAGCGAATGTCTGTAAAAATACTGCAAAGCTCTTTTTTGGAGGAGGTATGAGCAGGGTCCCTAAATAGTTTTTGTCTATTCTTGAAAATTATTTTGGACTAAATTAAGTGTGAATTTAAAGCACAGTAGCAATTCTGGAATAGCTTCCTATGTGGATATCTGATTCTAGAGTAAGAGTGCCTTATTCCGGTTTAGCTTAATCCGCTTCCAAACAATAATCTCATTAAATCAAATTAATGTGAATAGACCACTTTCAAGCAAGGATTCTCTATACCGATTTTAAAGTTGATTAAAATGTTATTTATCTGGGAATCATCTCTGTGCTCTTCTCTTTTGCAAATTTCCCAAATTGCCCTCATTTTTTAGGAACCCTCAATTCAATGGAAAATAAGGGCTGGCCCTGCGAATGAAATCAGCCAATGGAAAACTAAATTTGCCCAGCACAAGGGAATCATTCCTGAGGATTCACATCCCAACTCTGAAATATTAAGGCAGCATTTCTTCTTTGAATAAAAGAGTGCTGCTGTAGGAGCTACTCTTTTCACTCGGAATTATTAGAAAGCCAATTGTTGGGCAGAGCAAGCAGGAAAAGATGATAGGAATTTTGACTAAAACTCTGCATTAGTGAAGTATTTAATAGTGTCTTAGAGCTCCTGAAAGCAACAGGCCTTGAATATCTGAATCTCTAAGATAAAATAAAATTTTTCTCTTAAATTTGGAACTTCGGTGATACATCAATTTATTATTTCAAAGTATAGCCTATACAGTCTCTCAATATTTGGGGAAGCCATCTTCAGGCAGCATTCATGTCTCTCTTTTTCAGCATCACTTTTATGCCTGTATCCAGCATCCAATTTTGTAAGGGCTTAGGACAGTGGTCCCCAAACTTTTTACCTCGCTGCCTTCCACCCCCCACCCTCCCAGGCGCAGGGCAGAGCTGGGCGGTGCTCCTTCCCTGCCCCCTATGAGGGCTGACCTGAGCCCCAGCCGGGTCCCTCCCGAACATTCTCCGTGCCCCCCTAGGGGGCATACCCCACAGTTTTGGGGACCTCTGGCTTAGGAGAAAATTGCTTAGAGACCTGACATACATGCTAGTATGGGGAGATGAGTAATTAGAAACAGATTCATCGAGAGAGGTCAATGAGAGCAGTTTTGGATGAATACCAGGTCAAGAGTAAAAGATCAAAGGAGACCCATCATGTGTGTAGCATAAGTGTCTGAGAGTGTTGAAACAGAGGTTGAAGTTGCCAGTGGTGAATCTGGAAGGGAGTGTATGAGTGGGATCCAGGATGGTGATGGAAAACAGGACTGAAGGAGTCTGCTGAGAAGAGGTTAGCAGTGCTTCTTTATGAGGAAGGGAGAAAGAGTAGCTGGAGTCAGGTGGAGTGAGAAAGTGGGATGCCAATGCTATTACCAGAGTTTAAGGGTAAGAGAGGTGTGAGAACGGTACTATACAATGGCAGTGGAGACTGAATCAGAGTGAAGGTTTTAGTGGGAATGAGGAGTGGGAGAGCATGTTTAGTTGAAGTAGGCATTCCAGGGGGTACAGAAGAAAAGGGTAGTTGATGAAGTGATGAATAGAAAGGATGTTGCCCCTTGCGGAACTGGTCTGGTTAGAGGAAGGAAGGAAGGAAGGAAATGAGGGTAGAGTCAGTATTTGTCCAAATATCTCTAGAGCCAAAGATGGAAGTGAGAGGTTGATGGGGGGAAAAAGGGTGTGTAGGAGAGGAGGAATTGGAATAAACTAAAAGAAGAGATCACACAAATGAAAATGGGAGAGCAGGTGGTGGTAGTGGGAGGTGGGGAAGGGGAAGATGGAAGGGAAGAGATTCCCCAACAGACTGGTTAGTAGATATAGAAAAGGAGTCATCAGTACTGTGACAAGGCAGTAGATTTTAGTAAATGGGATTAGCAATGGGAGAGCAGCTGTGTTGCTAAACCATAAAAATAGACTTGCTGAAACCTTCCAGGGCAGTAATAAGTAGCACTTAAGAGATGGTGGCAGTGAGGTGGCATCTCATGTAGTTTGGGGCCTTACAGGCTGTTTGGGGCAGAATTAACTACACAGGTAGGAGCTTTTATATAAAAGTACACTGTCAATCAAACCTCTAGCAGGGATATTTGAAGCTCTTTATTCCTTCTCTTTCTTATCCTTTCCCATGTGCTTCACTCCCACTATTTGCTTTTTCTTGCAGAAAAAAATTGTGTGTAGAAGGCAAATTACTGTTCCCCTTTTAATTTCAAACAAAATTCAATATCAAATTTTGTTAAACCTGTGCTCTGTCTGGCTTACTCTATAAATGCCAGGTGAGGCACAGAGTTCTTACTGAAGGAGGCAAATACACAGAAATGATAGAAGTACCCTCAGAGGAGGAGCTTTTTCTTGTGGAATATAAAAACTTGCTAACACAGAAATTATCCATGTGGCTACGTTTCACAATCTGGCTGGCCAATAATACCAAAGCATACTTGTGGGCAGCAGAAAGCCCTCTTCATCTTTTGGCATCTATAATAGTCCCAGGCAAATGCAGGGTATTCACCCTCTCCAAATAAAATAGGAAAAGGACTGAAGCAAATCTGTGAAACTTGTAGATGAAATAAAAAAAAGGAATGTTTTGGAACAGATACAACAGACATGGAAAAATGCACCTTTTGAATAAATTCACCATACTTCTGATTTCGTTGCCTCCTATTCTCTATTCTTTCCCTATATCCTAGTTTTTTGCATCACAAGTACCAGCTTGTGTCCCCCAGCGCAGTGGTAAATCTTTCTTTCTTTCACGTTATCACCCTATAGAAAACCCTATTTAAAAATCAAGCAGTTGGTCAGCTTCAAACATGTTTTTATCAAAGCTCCTTTTTGTGGCTTTGATTCAATTATTTATTTGAATAAAAGAATCCAGTCCTACTCCCTGAGCCTCAGTTTCCTCGTACTTGGTTATTCTGTTTGAAATGTACTCCTATTCTTCATCACCTCTGTACAGCTAACTTTGCTTTCTGTGTGTGATATTCACTGGTTGCTGTTAAGGTGTTGATATCTAGAGTATATAGATTTTTTTTTTTCTAAAGTTTAATAGTGTTGTATTCATTGAGCTTAATAGGTTAAAGTAGTAAATTATCATAGGGCTTATATTTCCCAAAAGGGGAAAAAAGACCAAAGAGATTATTTCTTTAGATAAACTTATATCTAGCCAAATTTCTATGACAAAAGCCTGTGGAAAATGTGAAGACGACTTCCTAAGAGTAAAGTTCCCCTTTCAAGCCTTGCAGAGCCTTGACATTTTTGAAAGTCATGACACTTGTGTAGCCCAAGTTATTACGGAAAGAACAATGTACAATATTCATCTAATATGAGCAAACAACAATAGGTGGGAATCTTATAAGGAGAACCTTTTAAAGTTTTAGTTTAGTTCAAGGTATGTGTTTATTTTGGGGGGAAGATATAGGAAGTAAATGAATAAAAATATCACCTAGTATTACACTGTACTGGAGTGCAGTTGTACACTATTCATTTGAAACCTTTATTGGCCTGTATGAAATGAAAACTGAGGAAGAATAAAGAAAAGAGGATGGTGACACAGAAGGAAGAGAAGGAAGGAGAGGTTATAAAGGAAGAGGACCCATAGGTTAGGGTTACCATATTTAAAAATTTAAAAAAAGAGGACACTCCACGGGGCCCTGGCCCTGCCCGTTCCCCGCCCGGCCCCAACTCTGCCCCTTCCCCGCCCCCTCCCCGGAGTGCCCCGCATTCCCCCTCCTCCCTCCCAGCCTCGCGAAACAGCTGCCCGAGCACTACCGGCTTCATGGTTTGCCCGGCAGCCCCCAGACCTCCAGACTCTGCGCCCCCGGCTGGGCGCCTCCCCAGCACAGCCGGAGCCCGGGAGGGGAAGCTCCCAGCCGGGGGTGCAGGGTCTGGAGGTCTGGGGGCTGCCTGGCAAACCGTGAAGTCGGTAGCGCTTGGGCAGCTCGCTCTTCAGCTGCGCAGAGCTGAGGTGTCTGGAGGGAGCAGCAGCCGCCGCCACCGCCGCGGGGGAATCCACCTGCAGCTCGCAGCCTGCCGGAGTTGCTCTAAGGTAAGCAGGGGACTAGTATTTTCCCGGACATGTTCGGCTTTTTGGCAATTGCCCCCGGATGGGGATTTGAGGACCAAAAAGCCGGACGTGTCCGGGAAAATATGGACGTATGGTAACCCTACCATAGGTCTGTGATAAAAACAATAAAATGTGATCATGTGGGGTTTTTTGTGTGAAAAATGTCTTCCAAGATCTCCTGGGATTGGTAGAGCAAGTCCAGGTTGCTTGTTCTATAGAGGATGACCTTTTTCTGCTTATAAGGGTAGATGCCAAATCTGTTACTGGGAATGCAGTGGTCCCCTGATTTATTTAGCTTCGCAGGTCTGAAAACCATAGCTAGAACTTGAGCAGAGTCCACCAGAAATGGTTGAAAGGACTCCAAATTGTAGCCCAATGTTATCTGTGTAAGGGCTATATCCTGGACTGAATTGCTTTGTTGAATTAGGGCTGTAGCGCTCAGAATCTTAGTAGGGTGACCAGACAACAAGTGTGAAAAATCGGGATGGGGGTGGGGAATAATAGGAGCCTAGATAAGAAAAAGACCCAAAAATAGGGACTGTCCCTATAAAATCGGGACATCTGGTCACCCTCCTTATAGGATCCCCTAAGTGAATAGTTGTATTTGCTTCAGACTGCTCAAGGGGAAATGAAATGACTATCCATTTGTGAGCTGATATATTTGAGATGAAGAAAATAATTGGCTAATTACATTTCTTTAACAACTAAAAGCTTAAAGATGAATTAGGACATGGGTGATTTAAATATGATTCTTGTATGCAAAATTAGCTGCTGCTTGTACACAGCAAAAGAATAAAAAGCTCTGATTTTTATAATGTCTTTTTGGAATCTTATCCAGATCATCTAGTACCTGTATTTCAATGTTTTAGAACAGACTACGCATAGCTAGTCTTGGGAGAATATGTGAGCATTATTTATTTTTGTCCCTTAACCATCCAGTTGGTTAACTGTTGCAGAATGCATCTGACACTGTAGTTGAAAATATAGACATGTACCTTTCTTGCTACATCTCCCAAATCTTTAGTCATATTCTCCTAGATTAAAAAAAATTTGTCTGAATGTTCGCTTAATTTGGAGATGAGCTCCCTCTACAAACTTTAAAATTAGCCCCAAAAACAAGCCCCAAATGCAGCCAAGCATAACATTTTATTCTGATGTAATATTCTTTTGAGAACATTTCCACCACAGTCGAGGTCCTTGAAATTTGTGGGCTTAAAAAAAGGCTCATGAGAGGAGCAGTGGCCTTCTATATTATCTATGAATGTCTTTCTGTGCCTATATCTGGGATTCAGTTATCATTAATGCATATGTGGAGCTATGTTTTGGGTTTTTTTGTTTTTTTCGGGTATCAGCCAGGCAAGTGGAAGGATTTTAACAAATAAACAATAATTTAAATATAGATAAATAAAGGATTTTTTTGGTCTCCCTTATTCAGAAGTTCCCCACTTCTCATCAAGAAACCAACAAAGTATCGTTTGTGGAAATTGCCAACTTTGTTTAAATTGTACAGGTAATTTCTCAAATAACAAGAAAGAAATAGGAAAGAGTGTGCGTTATATGCAGTGACACTTTCTTCTCTTCTGTCATGCATTTGTTTTGCTTCATACTATGTAAAAGCAAATGCTACTTGTCCTGTAAAACTGGTCGGTGCAGCAGTCTTGATCAGAGGCTAGTTTTGGTAAGCACGTCACTAAGTTCAGTCATGTTAACCAAGATGAAAATATATAATGCTAAATAACTTCCGAATCCACAGACCCAACCTCAAAGAGCAAGTTTAATAACTCTGCTTCTACTTCAGGGAAAAGATGTTAGAGCTGTGAATATTTTGTGGGTATCCGACCTAGGGGACAACATGTGCAATGAGTCTAAAGAATTCTCCCCAGCCTCTATTATGCTTGGTCACAGTAATGAAAATGGTAAATCTTTTACAGGATCCTAATTGATAAAGGCTTTGAGTAAGACAGTAAAAAATGTATAACTCTCATAATAAGGAGCGAAGGAAAAAGAAGAATCTCAACTGTCTGACTTCTACATGGTACTTGCAAAATTTAGATGGTAGTGTGAGTTAGAATGATAGAGGTGAAGGATTACATGGCAGAGAAGTGGCTAAATCCCTTGTTCATTAACTGGGTCTAATATTTGGGTTTTCTTGGAAGTTGTAGAATTTTTTTTTTAAGAAAGTAACTTTTGATGGGGATGGAGTATGGTGAACTCTACTGAAGTACACTTTTCAATTTGATCTCTTTAACAGTTTTTTGTTTAAGAATTTAAATTGGGTGGCGGTATAAGGCCAAAAGGAAGGAAGCCTTGTCCTAACAGATCTTACGAGGCCTACCAAAGTGGAGTTCCCCTCCTGTAGACTTTGGACAGTACACAAGAGAGGTGTGGTGTGATGGGAGTTGTGTATGGATGGAATATATGTGCTATGTAGTTGAAGGAGAGGGAGGCAGATCTTTATCCATTTGAGATACTTCAGGCACTAACACCCTGATTCAGCAAAATACTTCAGCATATGTCTAATTTTAAGCATGTGAGTACTCCCATAGCTACCCAATATAATTATAGAGTGTTATATGTTTCTTCATATTGATATCTGACCACTGAAATGGCAGAGAGCTGAAAAAGTACTCTGTTTAGGATTAAAATGCAGTTAAGCACACTATTTATTTTTTTGTTCTGCAATAATATTGTATACAGTATTTGCAGGATCAAAGCATGACTGAACTGTCTAGTTTTTTTCCCCCTGACAGCTTGGGCACCAGCACTTCTAAGAAACTACTAAATGCTGGGAAGGCATTCCTACTGCTAGCATGCAAGTGGACATGTCATATATACTTCTACCTCGATATAACGCTGTCCTTGGGAGCCAAAAAATCTTACTGCGTTATAGGTGAAACCGCATTATATTGAACTTGCTTTGATCCACCAGAGTGCGCAGCACCCTCCCCTTCCCCCCTCCCCCCCCGGACACGGCTTTACCGCGTTATATCCGAATTTGTGTTATATTGGGTCGTGTTATATCGAGGTAGCAGTGTATTTCACTTTCTCTTCTAAAGTTCCATTATCCAATAATGACATTACAGAACACTACAAAATAGATTTTCCCAGGCTTGGACCATAACCATGGGGCTGTTTTGACCATTTTAACCTATCAGCATAATAAAGCTACAGTGGTGATTAAACTTACTGCACTGATTAAGCTTCTTATAATTATTGCAAATTATATCTAAAGTCAGATTTGTTACTTACTCTGCTAATTGTTCTTTTTCAATGTTTCTTCTTTCTGTTTCTTTCTATAGAAAGGAAATATGATCCAGTGATTTAAACACAGGACTAGGAGTCCAGTGATGTGGATTTTATCCTGTCTGGTCCATAGAATTACTGTGAGACCATAGCTTTTATACCTCAGTTTTTTCATCTTCAAAATTAGGGATATTTATGTACTTAACTGTGGTGTTCAGAATTAGTTCATTGGTATTTTGTAAAGTGCTTTGCTATCTTCTAATGAAATATACTCTAGAAGTGCAAGATGTTATGATTATTTTAGTATCGATAAACCCACTATATATGAATCTGACATACTTGAATGCATTTGCAAGATTATTTATTTAAATGCAAAATACAGAACTCTGATTCATCTGTTATCACTGATCCAAATATTTAAGTTGCGAATAAATATATTGTAAAGCATACATATGTATATGCTTAGTTTTAGTTATAATTGATATATATTGGGTGAGATCCTTACTCCTGTCCAGTCCCCTTTACACTGCTCCAGACCTTTTACCCAACATAAAGGGCCCTAAAAGCCAGGTATTGGCTGGGATAGTCATCAGCCTACCTTCTAAAACAGTGGTTCTCTACCAGGGGTACACATACTCCTCGGGGTATATGCAGAGGTCTTCCATGGAGTCTAGTTATTTGCCTAGTTTTACAACAGGCTACATAAAAAGCACTAGCGAAGTCTGTACTAACTAAAATTTCATACGATGATATTTATACTGTTCTATATACTATACATTGAAATATAAGTACAATATTTATATTCCAATCAATTTATTTTATAATTATATAGTGAAAATGAGAACGTAAGCAATTTTTCAGTAGTAATGTGGTGTGACACTTTTGTATTTTTATGTCCGATATTGTAAGCAAGTAGTTTTTAAATTAGGTGAAACTTGGGGGTATGCAAGACAAATCAGCCTCCTGAAAGGGGCACAGTAGTCTGGAAAGGTTGAGAGCCATTGTTTTAAAACACCCTTGCAAGAAATGGCATAGGGAGTATGTCGAGGGCATGGCTCCGGCATACAGTACTGCAGAGATTCTGGGTAGCATTGCAACCTGTGGAGCAACACAAGAAGCTGTTGTAATTTAGACAGCAGTAAGAGTCTAAATTTCATAGTCAATAAATTATAAGGTCAGAAGGCATCACTGTGATCGCCAGTCCCTGGAATAGCCCAGAATCAGGAGGGTGCAAAGAGGGCTTGAAGCCACCATAGCTGTGCCCTTCTCCTGGGCTGTGAGTTCTGTGCTGTATCTCCAAGAGACACAGAATAGAGTTGCATGCATTATTTCTGGCAAGATTCCTAGTGATGACTTGTTAAATGTGTTGACATAGCTTTTGCTACGCTGGTGTTTATTACATATTTGTTTTTAAAGACACTAAAACTGGTTTTCTTTCCACGATGATTTCTCAAGTTTTTTTTTTTTATATCTAAGCCAACTAGACAGCACCATTCTGCAATGAATGGCAGAGCTGTCTTGGCGGAAGGAGAGCCCCACCATTCCCATCCTGCATTGCAAACAATTCTTGGTCATTCTTTCCACTGGTAGCCACGTAGTCTGTGGACTTCCAGCCACTCTAGAATGTAATTTTCCAGGGCTGCTGTTGACAGAGGAAATTATTTGGTTTGAGGTTTACCTCTGGGCTATAATTAGTCTCTTCTGATTTTTGTTTGTATTTTTATATCTATGTGGAAGGAACTCCCCATCACCAAGTTTCAGGGGCTACTAAGTCTGGGGAGTTCTGATACATGGTCATGAGCCTACCTCACACCGCAGTCATTTTAGAGGCTTCATTGAAAAGGGCTTCCACTTCCTTTACTGCTTGACCTTCTGAAACATCAGAGTCCTGCTTGGCTAAAGACCCTATTTAAAAAAGAAGACTCTTCCCCAACTGAGCAGTTAGCCAAGGAAGAAACATCTATCCCATTTTTGGATGTCAGAACTCGCTGAACATTGCTACAAATAATAAAAGATGATAATGAGGCGCTCCAGTCGTGACCGGGACCCCATTGTGCTAGGCACTGTACAAACGCAGAACAAAAAGACAGTCTCTGCTTCAAAGAGCTGGTCATTTTCATGGGAATAACTTCAAGAGGACTTCCAAGAGCCCAATTCACACATACCATCCATTGAGAAAGAAACAGCCACAGGTTGGTTACTTCGATATTTTGTGGCTGCTGGATAATGGATACCTCTCCTTGTTCTTGCTGTCATCCACCTACAGAACTTTATAACTGGCTGGCAGCTGAAGAAGTTGATTTTTTTTGGCGCAGTTGGTCCCTAAAAAACATGCTCCATCTGCATTAAATGTTCCTAGAAAAATACATTACAAAGCATGTTGGAGAGGAAACTAAATGTATATGTTTGGTTATATAATGACTAGCTGTGCTTTTTAAAATAGTGTATGCTTTATTCAAAGAATAATCTTGGTTTTTTTTATTATAGTGTGTGGATTTTTTTTTCTGCAGTGTTAAAGAACCACTATTAAAGCTTCCTATGAAATAAGACATACTAATTTTTTTCTCTTCGTTTAAGATGTTCTAAATGATCTTGGGCTTAAATGTTTTCCAGTGTGTGTTCAACTTTACAGACTGCAGTTGTCAAAACAGAGCTAGATGTGCAATGTCATGAACTCCAAGGAAATAGTTTTCTCTGTAGTTATTTAATTACATCAAGTCGTCTTTGTACATGTTTCCTTTTTAGGGGCAAGAGAAAGGTAATAATTGCTCAGAGCATCTATCACATCAGTTTCCGTTTGTCCTCAATGCTCATTTTGAAAAAGTACAACTTTTTTTAAAGACAGACTTCCTGTTTGTACAGTCGTTGGATGAAGGGTGTTTGCCGGCATGAAAATTTCTGAATAGTAAATTATTACAGTTCTCCCAGACTTCACATTCATGACCAGTTGGTTTCAAGGTGCGAACACACTTTTGCTTTGCGGTAAACCTTTTAAGAACCTGTAGTTTATTCAGCATGTGCAGTGGTATACGGATGTTCCTGCATTAGAACTTCTACTATTAAATTAAAATTGAAATGGGATCTGTACTATTACCTTGTGAGAAAAATGTGTTTCACATTGTGAATGTAGTGAGTTGAGTACACATAGTCAATAAAAGCCAAGCTGAAATATTTGACCCTTTTACCATTGAAACTTTAATCAGAACACAAATAATCTTTACTCTTTTTTTAACTTGGTTAGTTACACCTGACTTCTAATATTTACAAACTTCTATCTATCTAGAAAAATCTGAATAATTCAGTTACTTTGTACTTTCACCAATTTTTACTATCGTATATCATTGAAGCCTGGATGCAAATTTCTCAAATGACCCTTATTTTGAAGGGTGTCATTTGTTTTAGTCCCAGTTACTTACATTCTGCACAAATTTGGTGTCCTTTCACTTTTATTGTTGACAGCTGTTTAAATTAGAAACAAGATTTGTGAAACTCAGATAATAGTTGGTAATGTTGGGTTGAATCCCACAGCATTTTAAGTTTCCTCCACTCTTGATTGTTTTTTATTTGTGTCCCTAATTTTGAGTCTGTCATTCTGTGTGTCCCATATTTGGGCAGTGGCAGTTTGGGAGGTATGCCTGCATAGTTTACACTCTAGAATATTTTAACCGGGCACTTTGTGAGAAGCTGGCAAATCTGTAATTCTCCTAGTGTGTGTGCACAATATAGCCATTAATTACATGATGACATACCAGTTATCAAATAACAATATGTTTTCTACAACCATAGATGCATATAGCATTTTGTATCTTTCCCTGCTTGCATATTTATGCTATTTTTATTATCATAGTAGCCCACTATCTTTCATGCAGACTTTTAAAACTCTCCTCTCTAAACTGCATTTCCAGAATTAGGTCACAAATCTTCAAATACTTATTCACATGCTTAACTTTACACATGTGATTAATATCCTTGACCTCATTAGGACTACTAAACCAAAGCACATGCGTATTTGCAGAAAAGATCTCTTCGTCATGAGCCATATATAAACTCTCTCCTTTGGTTTCAACCAGCAGCAGAGTTGTCTTTCAGTACAATTCAGAGGCTTGGGCTCTTAACTATGATGGCATCTTAGTTACAATCTTAAATCACATACATAGGTCAGCAAATCTTTACTTGGTATCATACTTAATCTAAAAGAAGAACAGGAGTACTTGTGGCACCTTAGAGACTAACAAATTTATTAGAGCATAAGCTTTCGTGGACTACAGCCCACTTCTATATGCTATATGCATCTGAAGAAGTGGGCTGTAGTCCACGAAAGCTTATGCTCTAATAAATTTGTTAGTCTCTAAGGTGCCACAAGTACTCCTGTTCTT